>NW_022437025.1:2591813-2625505 GCF_009761245.1 Sapajus apella
CAATGGCAGGATCTCGGCTCACCACAACCTCCGCCTCCCAGGTTCAAGTGATTCTCCTGCCTCAGCCTCCTGAGTAGCTGGGATCACAGGCATGTGCCACCATGCCCAGCTAATTTTGTATTTTTAGTAGAGGCGGGGTTCCTCCATCTTGGTCAGCCTGTTCTCAAACTCACTGCCTCAGGTGATCCACCTGCCTCGGCCTCCCAAAGTGCTGGGATGAGGCACTACGCCCGGCCAAATTTTTTTTTTTTGGGGGGGGGGACGGGTAGAGAAGGCACCCCTTTACGTTGCCCAGGCTGGTCTTGAACTCCTGGCCTCTGGGATCTTTCCACCTCGGCCTCCCAAAGTACTGGGATTACAAGCATGAGCTTCCACCCCAGCCCAACCCCATACATTTTACCTTCCCTAATTTTCCCAACTTTTGGCACTAGTCCCATGGGCAGTTTTCTTTTTTCTACTTTCCTGTCTCTTTAAATCTTCCACCTGGCATGTGTGCACAGTCAGCTGAGAAGCTGAGGCATTAGAAAATATGGCCTGACAGCTGTGGGTTGCACCCTTTGCAGCTAGCAAGACTTTCTTTAAGCTGTCCTTGAGAGGGATCTGGGTCCTAAAAGCCATAAAGGGATTCTTAATTTTGGTCTCGCATGTCTGTCTGTGTTGGTTTTGAGTCATTTGTGTGGGTATGCCCTTGAACGATTGCAGATTTAGGGTCTGTGTTTAGAATATGACAGGGGTTTTTGTTGTTTTGTTCAGCCTTCTCCTAAGCGAAATGAAACCGTATACTCCAAAAGAAAACAGTTTATTAAAACTCGAAGACAAACTGCTTTAAATAATGATTACCCCAGACCTCTAATGAGCACATACGTTCCACCTCCAAAACTTTTTTGGGGGGCTGGGTGGGGAGGTGCAAGGTCTGGTTCTGTCTGCCGAGGCTGGAGTGCAATGCTGCATTCTTGGCTTATGACGGTGGGTAGCTAGTCAGGCGCGAGCAGGGCAGGGAGGGCCCAAGGGCTCCCTCCGCCCACCAGGGATGTGACTGTCAGGTGATGGTCAGGCAGTTGTCACACTGCCTCTCTGAAATAATTGGTCACAGCCAGCACCAGGAAAAGGCAGTTTCCCTGGTAGACCAATACCTGAAGCTGGTAATCAGCAGCTTCCCGATAAGATCTCAGCAGTCGGGCAAGTGGGCTCAAGCTGTGCAGTAAGAGGTGCAAAATGGTGGCGTTTACCTGGTGTGTGAGCTTCCAGGGACTTTCCACCCATACGGGAAGAAGCCTCAGGGGAGCATGTGCACGCTCCAGGACACACACCACACGTGCTCCCTCCCAAGTGCTAGCAGGCCACTGTGCACGCGGGCAGCCTGCCCCAAGGGAGGAGTCGGGAGAACGTCCAGAGCCCTACCTCAGAGGCCTGACAGGGCACTAGCCTCCCAAGCTGCCCACTTGACCTCTTCCGAGTGCACTTTCCTTCCGTTTCTGCCCTAGAGCTTTTTCATAAACTTTCACTCCTATTCTAAAACTTGATGCAGTTTTTTCTTCTGCCTTATGGCCTTTGGTCAAATTCTTTCTTCTGAGAATGCAAGAACTGAGGCTGCTGCAGATCTGTTCAGATTCGCCGCTGGCAGCTCAGATACCTGCCATTGGCAACAAGCTCACTGCAGCCTCCGCCTCCCCGGCTCAAGCCATGCTCCCACCACAGCCTCCTGAGTAGTTGGGATCACAGGTGTGCCCCACCACACCTGGCTAATTTTTGTATTTTTTGTAGAGGTGAGGTTTTACCATGTTTCCCAGGCTGGTCTTGAACTTGTGAGCTCGAGTGATCCCACCTGCCTCAGCCTCCCAAAGTGCTGGGATTACAGGTGTGAGCCACCATGCTCAGCCTGGGTCTGATAATTTAAGGGGTGCTCACAGTTCTCAGATTAAAAGTTTTTTTTCTTTCTCAGGACTCCCTCTACCCACCCAGTAAGCCTCCTGAGTCCTTTCGTCTTAGGTGCAGCCTATGGCAGGGCCTGAAGGGGCCCCTTGACACCATGCCCCTCACTGGGACTCCACACCCCCCAGCCCGCAGTGAGTTTCTAGCAAGGTCAAGAGCATGCTAGGCTTTGCCAGGCCCCAAGCTGGTTGTGGCCTGTTTCCTTCCATGATTGGCTTTTTGTCTTTGCAGGTTCTGCTTGGATTCTGCTAGACAGACCCGACAAAGACTGTCTATCAACTGGTCCAATTTTAGCTTGAAAAAAGCCACCTTTGCTGCCCACTGAATGAGGACTGCCTGAAGAGGGACGCGCAAGAGGTGGGCCAGGCTGCACCACCCCAAGAGCCAAGCCCCTCGCCAGCACCCCAGAGCCGTGGTGCTTGCCAAGGGCTGTGCGGAGCCGGTGCCGCCTGAGACCCCAGACCGAGAAGTTGATGCTCGGCCCACGCTGTTAGCTTGTGTGCGTGTAGTCTGTGCGTGAGACTCCTTCGATTGTAGCTCTGTGCTGTCGGATTGGAACAGTAGTTCCCGCCAAGTCCTCCCACCACTGCGGCCTCAGAGGCCTGGGCCGTGGCCAGATAGGAGTTTGCATCATCCACGTGGCTCCGTTGCCTCTGCATTGCGCCCTGTCCTGTCATCTGTCCTCACTGGGGTACTGGCCGTCACTCAGCTCTCCTGTGCCCCTGCGTCCCACCCTAGGCGGGCTGGGCGGGGCAGGCCTCCTTCGTTCTCCACAATCTACTGTCTCTGAGTGTACACGTTGCGCTGTTTGTGTTTGATCCCCCTGACTTGTAGCCAGCTTGTGTAAGATCCCTTGCAGAATGAGAAAGTTAAAAACAAGAAACCCACCCAGTACTCACACCATCAAGTCTGTTATAGAGTGTACGACTGTATTAACACGGAGGCCTGCCTGGCTACTTTTTTAACATATTGTTAAGTAATATTAAAATCATGTCTTTCTTTTTGAAAGATGGAATACATTAGTACAGAAGGAGACCTCGGCTGCTTCTTTCCGTGGGGGTGGGGGGGTGGGGAGGGTGGGAGAGGGCGTGCAGCTGATGCACCCCACCTCGGGGAGCCAGGACACCACCTCGGCGCAGTTCCCAGGTCTCTCCAGACAGCAGCTTTGCGATCCTGGGGCCCCTGCCATCCTCTGTGTGCCCAGCAGAGCAGGCAGCAGGAGACAGCAGCTGACCACGTCATCGGGGTCAATTTGTGAAGTGCCAAGTGCTATGAAGCAGCAAATGGGGTGGGGCAGGGTCAGCAGGTCCCCACAGAGCAGCTGGGAACACCCTGGGGACAAGGGAACCCTGGATTAGGACGTACTGGCTTAAAGGCGGCCATAGGCCCCTGCCGCACAGAGCAAAGGAGGGAGGTGGGTCACAGGCCGGGATCACAGGACTGCGTAGGCTGGTGCCCTTCCTGTTGTGGGGTGGGGTGTGATTTATAATAAAATAATGAATTACATTGGGTAGAGGTTATAAATGAGGTGAATAGTATTTAAAATGAAAGAAGGAATCCCAGGATGGCCCCTTTTTTCTGAGATCTCTTTAGGCAGATCTCACTGCATCCTGGTGACTGCTTACCACCTAGAACACTCAATAGCTCCCACTTCTCCCAGCCTCATGTTCAGCCTGCCTCTGTGTGCCCCATGGGAATATGACCACCCTGAGTGAAGGTGAAGAGGGGAGGGCCAGTTTCTGGAGGTACTCGGACGATGAGGCCACAGGATTTTCTGGTGGATCTGACACAGGTAGGAGGAAGAGGGGATGGTCTGCACTGTGTGCTCTGGAGGTGGGTGGTGGGACTGGGGACCCCGTTCTGGATGGATTTGTCAGAAGAAACGTCTGGAACTGGGGACTGCTGCTCATGCACAGAGCCTGTATGAGGGCTCACCCCCATACTGTGAGTAGATGGGATTGGGGTCCCAAGCTGTGGAATCAGGAAGGCAGAGAGTGAGGAGTCCTTGAGGCAGGTCAGGGGAGACAAGGGCCTGGGCACCACGCCCCCCGGGGTGCCAGTTTGCAGGAGAATGAGGTGGGGACAGCAGGTCCTATAATTCTGGAGTCTGCTCCAGAGAGCCAGAAATGGGTCACCAACCAGGGGAGGTGCAGTATGAGGAACTTTCCTCGCTTAATTTTTTTCCAGGTGTGAGGAAGAGAACATTTCTTTGCTCATGGGATGACAGGGCAGAGGGCAAAGCAGGCTGGGCCGTGACCACGGCAACAGTAGTGTCCTCGAAGGGCAGAAATCCCAGTGCAGGCCCCGGGACTCCGGCCTCCCCCTCTGGCTGCAGTGGGGGCTGGGGAAAGGCCCAGGACTGGACCTCACCCTGTGGGGAAGCTGCCTGCCCAGGCCCCCGGAGCCTGGCCTACTCTTCCCGTGGACAGCCTTGACACTGCTGGGGGCTAGTACCACGTCTGTGTCCCAGCCTCCTCCCGGTGGCATCATACCTGCTGCTGAGGGAAACTCTGGGTGCTGCAGCACACGAAGCACTGTGCTGGCACTCAGACCCTCAGATGCCACCCCCCACGCCCAGTTCTGAGCACTCCCGCCTCCATGGGGGCCCCGCCTGCGGCTTCCCCACCGCCCTGCCCCGTGACCTGCGCCTACTTGATTTGGCCTCAGGCTCCCAGCCTTTCTCCTGGCCATGCCCTTGCCAGGGAGCTTCCCCTATTTCCCTGGAAACCACTCATTCTTCCAACATCCCAGGGTGCTTATAGGACATCCAGCTCCAGAGTCCCTGACTTGATGGGAGCCCCTCGGGTTCCTGATGACATGGGGGAGGGTGGGGCGGCCCTATGGGAGCCTCACACGCTTGACTGGTGGTAGCACAGGGTGAGAATCCCTCATCCCTTACCTGGCATGCTCGGTACCAGAAGTGTGTCAGGTTTCAGACTTTTTGGGATTTGGAATATTTACATCATGCTTACTGATTGAGCATTTCTAATCCAAAAATCTGAAATCCAAAATGTTCCAACGAGCATTTCCTTGGAGCATCATCTTAATGCTCAAAAACATTTGGATTTTGGAACATTTTGAGTTAGGCATACCCGACCTGTAATAGTCATGAACAGAAATAGAATACCAACAGCTACAAAGGAAACCCTAACAATGAACAGTTGAATTGAGATGCTTGCTGTTTCCTGCACCCTCAGCTCTGAGTCCTGTGCAGAGATTTTGCCTGGGTAGAGAAACAGGCAGTAAAACAGATAGCTCCTAATCTCTTCCCAAAGGAACGGACTTCATCTGCAACAAAGAGGTTCAAGCCTGAAGGCACTCTCAGAAACAGTGGAGGCTGTGAAACCCTGGGAACAGAGACAAGATACAGGCTCAGCCAAGACCTGGGAGGAGACATCACACGGTGTTCCCAGAAACTATCCCTTCAAAGGAGTCAGAATTTGATTGGATTTGTTTGTAGAGCCAGTTGTACCCGCCGTCACTGTTGAAAACAATAGAGTTGGCAGTTAGTGGTTTAAGGGCTGAAAGTGATCAGGGAAAGAGGAAGAGAACCATGCCAAAATGACTGTCATCAGGGTGAGTGTGGCGTACACAAAGCTACACACCCTGAGGAGCAATGAGCAACGTCGTAGGCTGAATACTAGTGGGGAGAGGGTGTTAAAGAGATTTCACAAGATAATCCAACCACTAAACAAGTAAGCAAACAAGACCTAGTGGGAAGGAGTGCGGAAGGAAAGAGTTCACAGAATTACTGCTATATGTTATCTAAGATGTCAAGTGTTAAATACCGTGAGCTCCGACTCTCTTCAAAGCATCAGTATGTCAGTATGTTCAGCTCTCTCTCCATTTTAAAGTTGAACTTCCTGGTTCTCTTTACCCCCTGCCTCTAGTTTCAGTAAACAGCTTTCCTGCCAGTTCTAATCAGTAGTTCACATCTGTCCCCTTGGGCGCCTGCTTTGACCTAGGTCACCTTTAGTCACCTGCTCTGTCCTGCCTGACTCATTCTGGTCACCTGCTATGACCTGAGTCACCCCGGGTCACCTGCTCTGACCTGAGCCACCTTTAGTTACCTGTTCCATAACCATCCTTCCCACCAAACTGCTCACCTGCCACTCTGGCTCATACCCCTGCTCCCTTTAAAGTAGCCAGTTGGAATTAGCTTAGACTACAGTCCAATGCTAGCCAATAGAGGAATGACACAGCAGTAGAGGCTACCTGCATCGAGGATAAGAACCCCTCCCCTCCCTGTTCAGGAGTGCTTTCACCATTGCTCCATGCATGAGATGCACCCTTCTGTAGAAGTAAATTGCCTTGCCCAGAAAATTCTTTGAGTGCTAGTTCTTTTTGGCACCAAGGAACAAGCATTTGTTTCTGACAATTTGGTGGCCCATACGGGGAAGCATTCTCCTCCAGGGGGGCCATCGCTGGTTCTCTCTCATGAGGAGGCATGCCCCACTGCCTCCTTGCAGCAGCCTCAGAAGTAAGGAATCGAGACCCAGCCGGTGTGATGAATAAACTCGGACTCTCAGCTGCACGGAAAGAAACCAGCCGGTGACCTGGGAAAAAGGATCCTTGCATACCGCGGCGACCAGGCAACTCTGGTTAAAAAAAAAAAAAAGTTTCAAAAGTCAGGGCCAAGGAAAGCCACAGGGGTGGGGAAGTATTCCTTAGTCAAGACTTAGCAAGGCAAAAAACTGCCGCAGGACAGTGAAGTATTCCTTAGTCGAGGTGTCTTGGAGGTTTAAAAAAAAAAAAAAGTGAGAAATTTCCAATAAAGGAAATTGAGCCTCACCCCAAAAGTTGAGAAATTTTCAATAAGGGAAATTGAGCCTCACCCCACAACCATACCCCAAGTAAAGTAAGGAATGAAAAGATAAAGCTGGCAATAATCATATTCCCCTGAGAATCCCCTAGGCCTACTATTAAAATATTGGAAAGATAATAAAAAGACCAAAAATAAGAAGCAACCAATGATAAGGTACCATTTTATATAGACTCAAACCCAGTCCTCAAACCCTCAATTTTCTGGCCAAAAATTTTAGTTAAATGAGGGTTGGATCTGTCAACCTTTAAGAGAGTATTTTAATAACAAGAGTTCCATCTCTCAAGAACTAAATTATGCCTTATGGCAGGCCTGCCAGAGCTGCATGAATAGTGTGAGGGGAAACTCCCCTCTGCCAAGAAACTCCAGCGTAAAAGAGGGAGGGCATCCACAGTTTCCAGTGTTACTCAGGTAGAAGTAAATGAAAACGCAAAGGTGGCTCTGGCATACAGAGAGCAGAGGACAAGAGCATAAAGACACCAGACACAGCCCGGCGTAGAGAGCAAGGGACAAAGCCCAGTCTGGTGGCAAATGAAAAAAACTTGAGTTTAGAAAAGCACTGTGTGTTAACTGGTAGAGACACTGTTTGTTTATAAGTGCATACATTTTTGTTTTCTTGTAATGAGAGCATCATAAGGTTACTTTATACCAGTTAGAAAACTTCCATTGGATATTCTTTTTTCTTTTCAATGGCAGCTAAAGATGTACAGATTTTAACTTTCCATTTAATGTGAAAAAAAAAAAAGATGTATAGATTACTGTTAAATTGCAGTCCTTTTTTTAAGGATTTTTTTTTTTTTTTTTTTTTTGAGACGGAGTTTCACTCATGTTACCCAGACTGGAGTGCAATGGCGCGATCTCAGCTCACCGCAACCTCCGCCTCCTGGGTTCAGGCAATTCTCCTGCCTCAGCCTCCTGAGTCGCTGGGATTACAGGCACGCGCCACCATGCCCAGCTAATTTTTTGTAGTTTTAGTAGAGATGGGGTTTCACCATGTTGACCAGGATGGTCTCCATCTCTTGACCTTGTGATCCACCCACCTCGGCCTCCCAAAGTGCTGGGATTACAGGCTTGAGCCACCACGCCCGGCCCATGGCTTTCTAATACCAATTGTGATATTTATAATATTCATAAAAACTGAAAATTTTGCAAATACTGGAATTCTGTCTCAAAAAACACACACGAAAGAAAACACTGATTTTTGCAGTACAGGATATTTGCAAAAACCACAGTGTTTTCTTTTGTGTGTGTGTTTTTTGCGGCAGAGTCTGGCTCTGTCACCCAGGCTGGGATGCAGTGGCGTGATTTTGGCTCACCGCAACCTCCGCCTTGCAGGTTGAAGCAATTCTCCTGTTTCAGCCTTTGGAGTAGCTGGGACAGGCATGTGCCACCACACCCGGCTAATTTTTTAATTTTTAGTAGAGAAGGGGTTTATCCATGTTGGCCAGGCTGGTCATGAACTTGTGACCTCAGGTGATCCACCCTCCTTGGCCTCCCAAAGTGCTGGGATTACAGTCTTGAGCCACCACACCCGGCCTTATTTATTTTTATTTATTTTTTTATTTTATTATTATTTTTTTTTGAGACACCGTCTCGTTCTGTAGCCCAGGCTGGAATGCAATGGTGCCATTTTGGCTTACTAAAACCTCCACCTCCCAGGTTCCGGTTCAAGCAGTTCTCCTGCCTCAGCCTCTCAAGTAGCTGGGATTACAGGAATGTGCCACCATATCCAGCTAATTTTTGTATTTTTAGTAGAGACAGGTTTCACCATGTTGGCCAGGCTGGTCTTGAACTCCTGACCTCATGATCTGCCCGCCTTGGCCTCCCAAAGTGCTGGGATTACAGGCGTGAGCCACCGCATCCAACCCCAGTGTTTCTTTAATAAGCTTTGCATGCAAAATTTGAAATTTTAACATAGATACTCAAAATCTACATAGAATATATGCTTAAAGTATTTCAAAATTTACATTAAAACATAATTTCCTTGGAAACTAAATTATAAGCCTAAGTAAGTTTTTAATTTTACCAACTGGAATGCTTTATATTAGTTTGTTTTTCACTGTACATTCCTCATTTTACGTTCATTTAACCTGCCAATTAATTTTTTTATTGTAAAGTAATTTTTAACATTTGCTTTTTTTTTACTTTAATACCTTTTCAAATTAGCAAGTTCTTAAAGTATTTTTCTTCGTAATTAAAAGTGTGTGTGTGTGTGTGTGTATCTATAGTTAAATCATATTAACTTTACCAAATAAAACCAAGCCATACTGTTATTAACAATTTAAAAATTGCCATTTTTAAAGTATAACATTTCAAAGTAAAGACCCATAAAATAACTTAGTGTATTCTAAACTACGGAAAGAAAACAACTTCAAAAAAATTTTTTTCAAAAGCTTTAAGGTCTAAAAAGCAAGAGGAAAGGTGATTAGTAGTGAGTTAAGAGATAGCAGAAGCTACAAAGTCTATGTAAGAAGAGAGCACGAATGAGAGAAAGACTTAGAGAAGAGACCCTGTGAGTCTGCCACCAAAAGATTTAGACAGAAACAAAGATTAGAGAGAGAGATAGAAGGAGAAAATGAGAAATAGACGGGAAGGGACAGATCAGAGAGAAAAGGTAAGACACAGGAGGGAGAGAACGTGGAAGGAAGAGAAACACTCAGAAAGTTGTAAGAATGCACCTTTGGTAAGGAAAGTTATCAAACTAAGCAGAACGTGTAAGCATGTCTCTGAAGGTCTGTGCAGGTCATGAAAGGTTCATGAAAAATAAATTTATAAAAAGGTTTTTGTGTAATAAAGTTAACTATAGGTTAAAATAAGTTATAAGACTTTAAAGATTAAGCTCATATATATATTTATACATATGTATATATACACTAATATAATATATTCTATACATATACTATATATATGTGAGGAAAAAAGCTAATAAAGATATTTGCTAGCAAGTTTCAAAAGAAAAATGGATATTTCCAGACCAAAAAGAAATATTGTCTAAACCCCTTATGAGGGAAAACGTATCCCAGCTACATCAAGGGACCCACTGGGGGCCCCAGGCCATGTGTGATGCAGTTCTCAGAGTTTATAGTGTATAAAAATTTTTATCCTGGCCAAGCAGTTTACAGATAGTTGCTTAGTATGTAAGAACCCTAATAAACAAGCTGTAAAAAGATTACCCCTCAGAGAAGGAGCCAGGTTTAAGACTGTTCCAAAGTATCCAAGTTGATTACACAGAAATGCCTCCAATAAGTCATCTAAAATACTTACTAGTGTTAGTAAATCATCTCACTCGCTAGGTTGAAGCTATCCCCTTTTTAAATGCAACAGCCAAATGTAATCAAGGCTCTAATTAAAAATATAGTACCCAGGTTTAGACTAGTAAAAAATACTGACTCAAACAATGGCGCTCATTTCATTGCACACATCATTAAAAAGCTATCCCCAACATGAGATATTAGATAGGAATACCATACTCCCTGGCACCCACCTGCATCAAGGAGAGTTGAAAGAATGAATCATACTTTAAAGAACTGCTTAATCAAATTAGTTCTAGAGACTCGGTTACCATAGACCAAATGTCTTCCTATTGCCCTGTTGAGAATCCAGACTGCCCTGAGGAAAGATACTAGTCTTTCTCCTTATGAGATACTCTGCAGATTAGGCCGGGTGCAGTGGCTCATGCTTATAATCCCAGCACTTTGGGAGGCCGAGGCAGGTGGATCACAAGGTCAGGGGTTCAAGACCAGCCTGGCCAACACAATGAAACCCTGTCTCTAAAAAAAAATAATAAAAATAAATAAAAGAGATGCTCTACAGATTGCCTTATTTACACTCCACTGCTGACATTGCTACCTTTGAAACAAAAGATCAATTTCTTAAAAATTATAGACGGGGCCGGGCGCGGTGGCTCATGCCTGTAATCCTAGCACTTTGGGAGGCCAAGGTGGGTGGATCACCTGAGATCAGGAGTTCAAGACCAGCCTGGCCATCATGGAGAAACCCCATCTTTATTCTTTTTTTTTTTTTTTTTTTTTTTTGAGACGGAGTTTCACTCTTGTTACCCAGGCTGGAGTGCAATGGCGCGATCGCGGCTCACCGCAACCTCCGCCTCCCGGGTTCAGGCAATTCTCCTGCCTCAGCCTCCTGAGTCGCTGGGATTACAGGCACGCGCCACCATGCCCAGCTAATTTTTTGTATTTTTAGTAGAGACGGGGTTTCACCATGTTGACCAGGATGGTCTCGATCTCTTGACCTTGTGATCCACCCGCCTCGGCCTCCCACAGTGCTGGGATTACAGGCTTGAGCCACCGCGCCCGGCTCTTTATTCTTTTAAAAAAAAAAAAAATTATAGACTTGGTCTGTCTTCTGTCTCTTCTCTTAAAACTAACGATCTCTTAACATAGGTACCTCCCCTAGAGTTCCCAGCACATCAGCATCAACCTGGGTATCACGTCCTCATCAAAAGCTGGAAAGAGGAAAAGCTCTCAGGCCTAGGAAGGACCTTACCTAGTGCTCCTTATTGCTAACTGCAGTCCGGACAGCAGAGAGAGGCCGAAGCCATCACACCTGAGGCAAGAGAGCGCTGCTGCCTCCAGAGTTATGGGCCATAGTCCCAGGAGGAAACCCTACTGAACTAAAGCTAAGAAAAGCTTTACCCTCCTTCATTTATTTTATCACTCCTTCCTCTTTTCTTGTTCTACTGCTGACGCCCTCGTTACTAATGTAACCCGGTCACCTAATCCTGAGACCATCACATTTGACGCCTGTCTCGCCTGCCTTGTGGGGATCTCCAAAACTAAAGGCAACTGGCCTCCTTAGAAAATATCTCTGTCCTTCCAAAGTCACTTCTGACCTCTGTGACCCTTGCTTCATAGAAACCAAATCCCCCATATTTCTCACATTTTAAGAACTAATCGAGGATGTTTCTAGGACGTGACTGTCCCTCCTGGGACGATGTCCTAGGGGCCACTAAGGAACAAGGGTGGACTTCCTCCAAGAGCTGCAGCTCTCTAAAGCCATACCTCCGTTCACCAAAGAAAGTGTTCCTTCTGTCAACAGTACCACAGCAATCCAGCTCTCTAAGCTCTGCCTCCACTGATCCTGACCCCAGTTTAGGTCGTTTCTACAGCACAGGGGCCAACTTGGCCGGCACAGACCTCAGACCTTTCAAAATGCGTTTTATTAATCCGTCATCTTTGCCCCCTTCCCCCTCTTCTCCATTTAGACCTTCTTCTAATCAAACTGTCATCCCTTCCAGAGCCAACGATAGGACCAAAGTCGATGTTGTAGAAGTAAATGACTTAAAACCAACTTCAGCAATACAGACAGGATATCAGGATGCAGATGCCTGGTTAGAATAGATCAAATATTCCATTGGCACGTTAAACAAAAGCAATTGTTATGCTTGCACACGGCAGGCCAGAGGCCCAGGTGTCCCCTTTCCACTAGGACGTCCTCCAGTCCACCAGGCATGGGCTCTATGGTTGCACTTTTCCAGAATTCCACAGCCTGGGACAGCAAGTCGTGCCAAGCTCTCTCTGCTGTATTCCAAAGTTCAACACCCTGCGGTCAGCCCCGAGGGCCATCCAGCTTCTGTCACCGACACTAAGTCCACTTCATGTCTCTCACGACAAGGAGGAAACGTAGCTTTCCTCGGAGGCCTGAAGGGATGCAGTGAGCTTATGACATTTCAGGAGCTCGCCAATCAGTCAGCCCTTGTCCATCCCCGAGCAGACGCGTGGTGGTGTCATGGTGGGCCTTTACCAGACTGTCCCCGAGCAGACGTGTGGTGGCGTGGTGGGCCTTTACCGGGCCGTCCCCGAGCAGACACGTGGTGGCGTCATGGGCCTTTACCGGGCCGTCCCTGAGCAGACACGTGGTGGCGTCGTGGGCCTTTACTAGACACTCTGCCGGGTAACTGGAGCAGCACCTGAGCTCTAGGCCAGTTGGCTATCCCTTTCACCCTGGCATTTCACCAACCAGGGGACGGAAAAATACAACATCATAAAGCAGGAGAAGCCCCTTACAAGTCTTCTGACTCTCACGTCTATTTAGATGCAATCGGAGTCCCACGAGGAGCGCCAGATAAATGTAAAGCCCGAAGTCAAGTAGCTGCAGAATTTGAGTCAATATTCTGGTGGGTTACAAGTAATAAAAACACAGATTGGATAAATCACATTTATTACAATCAACAGCAGTTTATTAACTTACTAGAGATGCTGTTAAAGGAATGGCCGAGCAATTAAAGGCTACTAGCCAGACGGCTCAAGAAAATAGAATAGCCAGGCCGGGCGTGGTGGCTCACGCCTGTAATCCAAGCACTTTGGAGGCCAAGGCGGGCAGATCACCTGAGGTGGGGAGTTCAAGACCAGCCTGACCAACATGGTGAAACCCGTCTTTAAAAAAAAAAAAGAGTCCTTTATTAGCCAGCGATTGAGAGACAGCTAACACTCAAAATTCTCTCGGCCCCGAGGAAGGGGCCTGATTATCTTTTATACCTTGATTTAGGTAGGGGAGGGGAGTACGTAGCTGAAGCGGAATTTTACAGAAACAGAAAAGCAGGTTAGAGGAAGGGGCTGCGGGCACAGGTGGTCCAAGAAGGGGGGCGATCAGACTCCTTCCACACAATGATCAGAGGGAAATCTTTTTCTTACAGTAGCAGGAGGAGGTATGCCAGGCAGGATGAGGTTACAGTGGTGACAAGTGCTAAGAACAGCACCTTCAATGCCTCTAAGTGAAGCGTGACCCGGTTATGCACCCAAAGGGGCTGTGGTAAGGAGGGGAAGCCAGGTTGGAGTTTACAGCTAAAATGGAGTCAGTTATGCCAGCCCAGGGCAGGTTATTACACCCTGAGGCAGTTGTCATGCAAGATAATGTTGATTCTCCCCAGGAGCTACCCCCAACACCCCTGTTTGCTTCTAGACCTATAACTAGACTAAAGTCCCAGTGGACCCCTAGAGGTGATATTGAGGGTACGACCCATGAGGAGGTGCACTACGCTTGAAAACAGCTGCTTGAATTCTCTAATTTTTGTAAACAGAAATCTGGAGAATGGGCATGGGGATGGATGTTAAGGGTGTGGGATAATGGTGGAAGGCACACAGAGTTGGGTCAGGCTGAATTGATTGATTTGGGCCCACTAAGTAGGGACTCTGTATTTAATGTCACACCTCAGGGAGTTAAAAACATTCTAATAGTTTATTTGCTTGGTTAGCTGAAATATGGATTAAAAGATAGCCCACTGTGAGTGAGCTGGAAATGCCTGATCTTCTTTGGTTTAATGTAGAGGAAGGGGTCCAGAGGCTTAGGGAGACTGGGATGGTGGCGTGGATGAGCCACTTTAGACCTACCCATCCCACCTGGGAAAGTCCAGAAGATATCCTCTTGACCAGTGCCTTGTGAAATAGATTTGTGAGGGCAACACCTGCATCTCTGAAGGGCCCGTAATTGCTCTTCTCCGTATGTCAGATCTAACAGTGGCAACCACAGTCACTCAACTACAGAATTTAAATACAGTGGGAGTAATTGGATCCCAAGCTGGCTGGGGCCAAGTGGCGGCACTCACCCATCAAAGGCAAGGTGAGCGTAGCGACCAGATGGATGGCAGAGGAAAAGCAGCAATCAGAATAGTCTGACTCACGGAGAGCTCTGGCATTGGCAAATTAATCACAGTGTTCCTAGAAGGGAAATTGATAGGAACCTACAGCATTGTCACTTAATTTATATAAGCAGAAAAATTCTAGGTTGAATGGACAAAAGACTAATTTGAATTACAAAAACAAGGAATCACGGCCCTTCAATCAATTTCCAGGCTTAAGCCAGTTTACCGACCCAGAACCCCTTGAACGAAGGGGAGGCCGGGTCCCCTTGAGGAAGGACCCTGCCACATTACTGACAATTTATGCAGTGAATCTTACTCCCACCCTTCCCCAAGGAGACCTCTGGCCTTTTACCAGGGTAACTGTGTATTGGTTACCCTGTGTATTGGTAACGTGAAAGGGACATGATCAGACATTTCGGGAACTGCTGGACACTGGCTCTGAGCTGACACTGATTCTAGGGAACTGCAAACGTCATTGTGGTCCTCCAGATAAAGTAGGGGCTTATGGAGGTCAGGTAAGTAATGGAGTTTTAGCTCATGTTTGACTTATAGTGGGTTCAGTGGGTTCCCGGGCTCATCCTGTGGTCATTTTCCCAGTGCCAGAGGGCATAATCAGCATAGACATACTTAGCAGCTGGCAGAACCCCCGCATTGGCTCCCTGACTGGTAGGGTGTAGGCTATTATGGTGGGAAAAGCCAGATGGAAGCCATTAGAGCTGTCTATACCTAGAAAAAGAGAAAATAAAAACAGTATCACATCCCTGGAGGGATTGCGGAGACTGGCGCCACCATCTAGGACTTGAAAGATGCAGGGTGGTGATTCCCACCGCATCCCTGTTCAGCTCTCCCATTTGGCCTGGGCCGAAGACAGGTGGATCTTGGAGAATGACAGTGGATTACTGTAAGCTTAACCAAATGGCGACTCCAATTGCAGCTGCTGTACCAGATGTGTTTCCTTGCTTGAGCAGATGAACACATCTCCTGGTACCTGGTATGCAGCCATTGACTTGGCAAATGCCTTTTTCTCCATTCCCGTCCATAGGACCCACCAGAAGCAATCTGTCTTCAGCTGGCAAGGCCAACAATATACTTTTACTGCTCTACCTCAGGGGTTTATCAACTCTCCCGCTTTGTGTCATAATCTTATTCGGAGAGATCTTGATCACTTTTCGCTTCCGAGATATCACACTGGTCCGTCACATGGATGACTTTATGCTGACTGGATCCAGTGAGCAAGAAGTAGCAAACACACTGGACTTATTGGTGAGACCGTTTGGTGCCAGAGGATAGGAAATAAATCCAACAAAAATTCAGGGACCAGGCTGGGTGCAGTGGCTCACGCCTGTAATCCCAGCACTTTGGGAGGCCAAGGCAGGCAGATCATGAGGTCAGGAGTTCAAGACCAGCCTGGCCAACGTAGTGAAACCCCTGTCTCTACTAAAAATACAGAAATTAGCCAGGTGTCATGGCATGTGCCTGTAATCCCAGCTACTCAGGAGGCTGAGGCAGAAGAATCACTTGAACCCAGAAGGCAGAGGTTGAGATCATGCCACTATACTCTAGCCTAGGCAACAGAGCAAGACTCCATCTCAAAAGAAAAAAAAAAATTCAGAGACCTTCTATCTCAGTAAAATTTCTAGGGGTCCAGTGGTGTAGGGCCTGTCAACATATTCCTTCCAAGGTGAAGGAAGCTTGTGCATTTGGCCCCAGCTACAATCAAGAAGAGACACAACGTCCAGTGGGCCTGTTCGGATTTTGGAGGCAACACGTTCCTCATTTGTGTGTGTTTCTCTGGCACATATATCGAGTGACTGGAAGGGCTGCCAGCTTTGAGTGGGGTCCAGCACAGGAGAAGGCTCTGCACCAGGCCCCGGCTGCTGTGCAGGCTGCCCTGCCACTTGGGCCACGTGACCCAGCAGATCCAATGGTGCTGAGGTGTCAGTGCAGACAGGGATGCTGTGTGGAGCCTTTGGCAGCCCCCACAGGAGAATCACAGCAGAGGCCTCTAGGGTTTTGGAGCAAGGCCCAGCCGTCTTCTGCAGACAACTGCTCTCTTGGCCTGTTACTGGGCTTTGGTGGAAACGGAACGTCTGACTCTAGGTCATCAAGTCACCATGCGACCTGAACCGCCTGTCATGAACTGAGTGCCTTCTGACCCATCCAGCCATAAAGTGGGTTGCGCACAGCAGCGTTCCGTCATCAGTTGGAAGGGGCGTATACGTGATCAGACTCCAGCAGGTCCTGAAGGCACAAGTAAGTCACATGAGGAGGTGGCTCAGATGCCCATGGTCTCCACTCCTGCCACCTGCCTTCTCTCCCCCAGCCTGCACCGATGGCCTCATGGGGAGTTCCCTGTGATCAGTTGACAGAGGAAGAGAAGACTAGGGCCTGGTTCACAGATGGTTCTGCACGACACGCAGGCGTCACCCGAAAGTGGACAGCTGCAGCACACAGCCCCTCTCTAGGGCATCCCTGAGGGACAGCGGTGAGGGGAAATCTTCCCGGTGGACAGAACTTGGAGCAGCGCACCTGGCTGTGCACTTTGCGTGGAGGAGAAATGGCCAGATGTGCGATTACACACTGACTCATGGGCTGTAGACAATGATTTGGCTGGATGGTCAGGGACTTGGAAGAAGCATGATTGGAAAATTGGTGACAAAGAAATCCGGGGAAGAGGAGTGCGGATGGACCTCTCTGAGTGGTCAAAAAATGTGAAGGTGTTTGTATCCCATGTGGGTGCTCACCAATGGGTGACCTCAGCAGAGGAGGATTTTAATAATCAAGTGGGTAGGATGACCCGTTCTGTGGACACCACTCAGCCTCTCTCCCCAGCCTCCCCTGTCATCGCCCAATGGGCCCATAAACAAAGTGGCCATGATGGCAGGGATGGAGGTTACGCATGGGCTCAGCAACATGGACCTCCCCTCACCAAGGCTGACCTGGCTACGGCCACTGCTGAGTGCCCAATTTGCCAGCAGCAGAGACCAGCACTGAGCCCTCAGTATGGCACCATTCCTCAGGGCGATCAGCCAGCGATCTGCTGGCAGGTTGATTATACTGGACCCCTTCCATCATGGAAAGGGCAGAGGTTTGTCCTCACTGGACTAGACACTGACTCTGGTTATGGGTTTGCCTATCCTGCACCCAGTGCTTCTGCAAAGACTACCATCCGTGAACTCACGGAACGCCTCATCCACCGTCATGGTGTTCCACACAGCACTGCCTCTGACCAAGGTGCTCATTTTACAGCTAGAGAAGTGCGGCAGTGGGCTCACATTCATGGAATGCACTGCGCTTACCATGTTCGCCACCATCCTGAAGCATCTGGATAGAATGGTGGAATGGCCTTTGGAAGTCACAATTACAACTAGGGCAAAGTTCTCCAGAAGGCCGGGTATGCTCTCAGTATCCAATATATGCTACTGCTTCTCCCACGGCCAGGATTCACGGGTCCAGGAATCAAGGGGTGGAAGTGGAAGTGGCACCACCCACCATCACCCCTAGGGGCCCACTAGCAACATTTGTGCTTCCTGTTCCCACGACATTACGTTCTGCTGGCCTAGAGGTCTTAGTTCCAGAGGGAGGAACGCTGCCACCAGGAGACACAATGATTCCATTAAGCTGGAAGATTGCCACCTGGACACTTTGGGCTCCTCCTACCTTTAAGTCTACAGGCTAAGAAGGGGGTTACAGTGTTGGCCGGGGTGATTGACCCAGACTATCAAGATGAAATCAGTCTACGACCCCACAAAGGAGGTGGGGAAGTGTATGCATGGAAGACAGGAGATCCCTTAGGGCGCCTCTTCGGATTACCGTGCCCTGTGATTAAGGCAATGGGAAACTACGGCAGCCCAATCCAGGCAGGACTGCAGATGAGCCAGACCCCTCAGGAGTGAAGGTTTGGGTGGCCCCACCAGGAAAATAACCACCAACTGCTGAGGTGCTTGCTGAAGGCAAAGGGAACACAGAATGGGTGGGAGAAGGCAGTCGTCAGTACCGACCGTGTGATCAGCTGCAGAAACCAGGCCTGTAGTTGCCACGAGCATTTCCTCCTTCTTTTGTTAAAAATGGTTGTGCACGTTTACACCTGTGCTAAAACAATCATTTCCTTTCCTTTCTCCTTTATCCTGTGACACAAGGCTTACTGATTTCACATCAGCATTTAAGCACTGTTTTTTTTTGTTGTTTTTTTTTTGTTTTTTTTTTTTTGAGACGGAGTTTCACTCTTGTTACCCAGGCTGGAGTGCAATGGCGCGATCTCGGCTCACCGCAACCTCCGCCTCCTGGGTTCAGGCAATTCTCCTGCCTCAGCCTCCTCAGTCGCTGGGATTGCAGGCACGCACCACCATGCCCAGCTAATTTTTTGTAGTTTTAGTAGAGACGGGGTTTCACCATGTTGACCAGGATGGCCTCGATCTCTTGACCTCGTGATCCACCCGCCTTGGCCTCCCAAAGTGCTGGGATTACAGGCTTGAGCCACCGCGCCTGGCCTTAAGCACTGTTTATGTGACGGCATCTGGGTTGGGGATCGGTGCGTTTCTGGTTGTATGAAGGAGAGCTGTATTATGTTGGGTGTTAATTGTGACCTCATTATTTGAAGATTGTGTATGAGCTCAGGAGATGTGTATGGGTTCAAGTTGACAAGGGGTGGACTTGTGATGGTTAGTACTGTCAGCTTGATTGGGTGGAAGGATGCAAAGTATTGATCCTGGGTGTGTCTGTAACGGTGTTGCCAAGGGATTAACACTGGAGTCAGTGGGCTGGGAAGGCAGCCCCACCCTGAATCTGGTGGGCACCATCTCATCAGCTGCCAGTGCAGCTAGAAGATAAAGCAGGCAGAAAAATGAGAAGAGAGACGGGCCTGGCCTCCCAGCCGACACCTCCTGTGCGAGATGCTTCCCGTCCTCGAACATCGGTCTCGACATTCTTGTTTTGGAACTGGGACTGGCTCTCCTTGCTCCTCAGCCTGAGAACAGGACCTTGTGATCGTGTAAGTTAATGAACTCCCCCTATATATAGAAAGTGGACAGCTGCAGCGCCACAGCCCCTTTCTAGGACATCCCTGGAGGACAGCAGTGAAGGGAAATCTTCCCTTCTATGTATATACTCCATGAGTCTGTCCCTCTAGAGAACCCTAACACAGCCAGCCTCCCACGGACCCCCTTGTCTTGGTTCCCATGCCAGCGGCTCCAAGTGCTGCTGAAAACACTGCCCAGTCCCTGCAGCCCAGCCCCCAACACAGATTCTCAGAGCAGTCACAGTGGCAAGAACATTTATTATAAAAATAGGCAGAACAAAATAAGTGTGCTTTAAGTTCTGGATATGCGACACATGCTATTCGATGCTGTTTTACATGTAGACATGTGGCTCTGTGATGGCGGGTGGCCCTAGTGTGACGCACAGCCGCAATACTCCATGTGGCAAACATCCCGGTTCCAGGCAGAGAGGAGACACCTTATCCCGTAGAATAGGATGGGGCTTCCACCCAGGGGACCGTATGAGTGGCTCCCACAGGCAGCCAACCCTTTCTGGCAAGCTGCGGCATTCCCAGGTGCAGGCGGGGGAGGGCTGGCATGCCAGCATCAGATCGCTGGCTTCAGCCTGATGGAGACACAAGACTGGGACCTCCCTCTGCAGGTGTTCCTGACCCCATCTCCACCTCCAGCCTCTAGCTTCACTGGCGGTTCCCTGTGACCCAGCCTGTTCCACAGCCAAAGGGGGACCAAAGTGAACGATCACGGTACCCCACACATATTCTGGGGGCCTTGGAGCTCAGTAGAGCCAACCCATGGCATCTGACAGCACCTCCCTGTCCCTGAGGGCAGCTGTGCTGGGCCGGGGGCCGCAAGGGCACGGTGAGTGTCGGTCACTGGCAGCACTCGGCCACATGCCTGAGGAGCTCTTCACCTTGCTCGTCGTTGAAGCACTGAAGGCAGTGAGGGCACTGAAGGTCCCCCTGGCCTTTCTGAGCTGCGCCAGGATGCCCGTCCTCGGCAGGGGGTTCCAACTGTTGGGACCCAGTCCCAGGCCTCGAGCCACGTGGCACCATAAGCATCAATGCATCGGTGGCCAAGTATTTGGCAGTTTTGCTCCCAGTGTGAGTCCGGCAGGCGTCCGGCTCTTGAGAATCCTGCAGAAAAGGCAAGGGTCTATTTACATGGGCTGTGATGAAGGTCACAAAGCCGCTCTCAGGTTCCGGCAGCCAGCGCTGCTGCATCTGTCCCTGAACGGAACTGCAATCCCTCACTTTGCTTCCTGCTGTACCCCAGAGCCCAGACAAAGGGGTGCTCAGTGAATGACTGAAGAGATCACGCACATGCGCCCTCATGCGCTCATGAAGAAACAGGCCCTACCGGGATCCACTCCCCAACCCCTTGGTGGAAGCCCCATCGGCCCCAGGGGACCTGACGGAGAAGGTGGCCCTGACGATGTGGCCCACACACCACCACAGCATGGAGGCGGCAGAGCCCAGGGCGGGGAGCTGGGCAAACGGTCCCAACCCCACTCTGCATCTCCTCTGTGAGCACTCTGGGGCCCAGGGAGTCCTTCAGTAGCAGCAGGAGGTGTCCCTGGCTTGGCCCCACCACTTGGCACAGCTTAGCACACGTTCTCCAAACGTCTGTCCTGACGCACTGTGGCCTGCAGCCCTTACCGCTCATCTGGGACACCATTCCAGTGGGCCTCGGGCCTCCACGTCCTGTCTGAGTGTGGCTTTTCCCCGGTGGGACCACAGCTTGTCAGCCAAGCCTTCAGCACCATGTCCCTGGGTATGCCACCTAGGGACTGAGCAACACCCCAGGGGCCCCAGGCTACGGCTGAAAGGGACACAGAGGCCACTTAGTACAAAGTCTCCAGGCCCCACCAGAAATTTTACCCTTGGGGCTAAGCATCTGGGCCTGCAGGTCTAGAACCAGCTCTTCTGGTCTGAAATCTTTGAGAGGCTGCCTGAGCCCATCCTCATGATTGTACCATTAGTGTCCCCTCAGTCCACATCATGGCTTCCTCAAATTCACGGAGCCCCGAAAACTCACAGGCAAAACCAAATCCCAGGAAAACCCACACGTCGTTCTGTAGCCAGATGCTCTTATTCCTGCCCAAGGGACGTGCTGACGGATCCCTGTCCCAGGCCTGCTGTGCCAGCGACTGAGGAGAATCTGAAACTGGGGGATGGGGAGCCACAGACACACCCTATTCTGTGACACCGAGAAGGCCGCAGGGGCCGGGCAGGGGCTCCAGGCAGGGCCTGCTGTGGCTGGTGAGGCCTCCAGCGCCTCCTTGTCAGCCTGTGGACTTAAGCGGGGAAGACAGTCCCCACCAGGTTCCTCCTCCTTCATGCGTGACTACAAACGGCTGCCTGTGTCCAGCCCTCAGCTGCGAACTTAGGCCAAGGGTGTGTTAGAAGAGGCGCCCACCATGATTCCCCTGTGCCCTTTGTGCAGGAGAAGCAGAAGGAACAGAGGCCCAGTGGCTGCTCAGAACAGGGCAGTGGGGCTGGCCCTCAGCCCCAGGGTCCCTGTCCACACCCTGCCACAACGAGCGGCTCAGCCTGGCATCCCAGCTCCTGCCCGGGTGCATCGACTGTGAGGGGCGCCACTACCTTTCAGTCTGTGTCAGGGAAGGAAGGTCTTTGAGTGGGGCCCCGGACTTACTCCATGGCCAGACGTGTGTTAGATACTTGATAAGGAGCTAACGAACTTTGGGATTTCTGCAGAGCACAAGTCAGTGAAGAGAAGGGAGAGGAGAAGGGAAGGGGCCGTGGGTCACACAGCGAGGAGCTCCATCACTTCCCATCCACACCAGGCCTCCTCACAGCATCCCCATGGCAGGGACAGCACTGACCCCAGGGGTAGGGTGAGGGGCCTCTGGCCAGCAAGGCCCAGCTCCATGTGCCAGGCTGAGCTGGGGGAGGTTCCTGGACACCCAGGGCCATCATATCTATGTGACAGGGTAAGCGGGGCTCCTGCCTCACAGACAGGACAAGACATGTATGGAGCTCACACTTTGAGGCCCAGGACGTGCTCTCTGACTGCATGGCAGTGATGGACAGGGAGGCAGGACAGTCCCTGAGGACAGCCACCTCTGCTCATACAGGCCGCCATGCCAGCCCCCTCCACAAGTAAACACAGTGCACAGGGAGGCTTTCCATGGCCACGCCCCAGGTGCCAGGCAAGGTGGCTCTTCCCAGAGCAGGAAGGGCTCACCACAACCCTCATCACCAGCACATCAGGGCCTTGGCAGACACAGAAAGGCTCTAAATTCATGAGGAGAAAAACAAAAACCCCACACCTAAGCAAGAAGAAAATGCCCTGACACCTTACCTGTCTCCAGGACACCTGGCGCAGCAAAGAGGTGACTTTTTCCTCCAGTTCCTGAATCCGACTTTGAGCCCGTTCCCGATCGGCCCTTTCCGACATGAAGTCGTCCTTGTAAGCGAGAATCTGAAGAGAGCCAAGACACACGTTTCTGCTCAAGGGCGGAGGAAGTCTCCACCTGGCTTCTCCCCCCACACCATGACCACCGCCCACTCAGGGCCACCGAGCCTTCAGCCCAGCCTGTCCCATGATTTTGGCCAACACCAGCTGGCAGACATCGGTCAGTGCCATCCTGAGCCCGGGGACAGACACCTGCTGCTCCAGCATCTGCACCCGCTCCAGCGCAGCGTCCCGGGCCATCCTCGAGGCCGCCAGCTCCTGCTTCACTTCTGCACAGCTGTTCATTCTCTCTTCCAACTGCCTGTTGAGCCGGGAGATCTCCTTCCTCATCAGCTCGGGCTCTTGGGGGATCTGCAGCCCCCTGAGCTGGGCATGGAGCCCCCTCACATATTCGTCTCTGCTGGCGTCATAGCGCTGCCACTTGGCATTGAGGTCTTCAACCTGTGGAGGTGGAGCAGGAAAGCTCATGGCGAAGGCAGCTGCCAGCGCTGCTCCGGCCGGCGCCCGGTGTGAACTATTTCCCAGCAGGATTCGCAGAGTGGGAGTTTCCTCTTTTTTTTTTTTTTTCTTTTTTTTTTTGGAACGGGGTTCACTCATGTTACCCAGGCTGGAGTGCAATGGCGCGATCTCGGCTCACCGCAACCTCCGCCTCCTGGGTTCAGGCAATTCTCCTGCCTCAGCCTCCTGAGTAGCTGGGATTACAGGCACGCACCACCATGCCCAGCTAATTTTTTGTATTTTTAGTAGAGACGGGGTTTCACCATGTTGACCAGGATGGTCTCGATCTCTTGACCTCGTGATCCACCCGCCTCGGCCTCCCAAAGTGCTGGGATTACAGGCTTGAGCCACCGCGCCCGGCAAGAGTTTCCTCTTACATGGAAGCTCCCCTCCCTGTTCTGCGGAGAGCAGACACTCAGCCCACTAGAGAATCCTGAGGCACTGGGATGACGCCCGTACGCGACCCGACCGGCAGAAACAGAAGCAGACTCGGTGCGACTTTTCTGCTAGAAAAGGTGCCTCCTGCTGGCGACTCCTGCATTTCCTTCACTGCCATGTGAGTTAATTTTAGGGGGATGGAGATGGACAGAACACATCCTGTACATCATTTTAGGCATTAAACAAAAGTACAGTCTCTAGGGACTGTGTGCCAAGCCATAGTGGCCAGAAGGTGGGGGCAGCCTCTGGGCATCGGCCGAGGACAGAGCCCTCACTCACAGTTCGAAGGCATGTGTTCCTCCCAAATAAAACCTGAAGGACACTCACGTGAGTCACCTTCTGTTTTAGCAGTCGGTTTTCTTCCTGCAACTTTTCAATAACACTCTGGACAGAGGCGGGCCCGCCTGTATGTTCTGACTGCATGAGGAAGGGACAGAGAGAAGACACTCTATCACACTCCTGCAGGAGGGAGAAAGCTAGACCCAGAGACTAAGGCCAGAGTCTCACTGCATCCCCCAATGCAGCGCATAGTGATCGTTCACTTGGCAGAGAAGCAGAGCGGGGACAAGGGGCCACCTCCGCCCTGCCCAGGCCCACCCCACCAGGCCCAGGCCACAGCCCAGACTGAGCGTCTTCAGGTCATGTCATCTGTGACACTGTCCTCATCCCAACCTACCTACCAGTTTCAGCTGTTTGTCTTTTATTATTATTATTTTTTTAGATGGGTTTCACCATGTTGGTCAGGCTGGTTTTGAACTCCCGACCTCAGGTGATCCGCCCGCCTTGGCCTCCAAAGTGCTTGGATTACAGGCGTGAGCCACCACACTCGGCCAGCCGTTTGTCTTTTAAATATTTGGAATGTAAATATTCTAAAGCCATAATGTCTACAGAGGTTGGCACACCAGACATAGCAAAGTCTTCTCATTGCCAGACATTTGCCATTATCACAGACAGCAGGGAAGGCAGGAAGCTGAACCTCACTGTAAACCAGAGTCTCCAGTGAGGGGGCCCAGCTGCCCAGGGTGGGCCTGGCCACACACCCGCTGACCTCCTTTGGAGCCCATGACAGGTCCTGCCTGCAGACAGTCAGGTTCAACCAGGGGCCTCTGGGCCCAGCAATCTAACCTCTGCCCCATGCAGGGTCAGGAGATTCAGTCACGGAAGCCACAACCCAAACCGAGCCCCACTAACCACCACAGCGCTAAATGGAAAGTCTCATGAAGCCCATGTGTGCCCTAGAATTCCAACTGCGTCTCAGTGACATCATGTTTGAGATTCCCCTGAATGACAAAGGAAGTGCGTGTCCTAACCCAGCCTACACCGGGAAGCCCCGGGTGACTCAGCTGAGCTCAGGCTGAGAAGTGACACTTCTTTAGAGACTGTGCTGAGGGCCCACCCTGCCAGTGGCCCCACACTCACCTCAGGCTGAGCCCTGAGTGTGGCTCCTTTCAAATCCCCAGAGGGAAATGACGCGGTGACTCAAAATCAGACGGAAGACCCTGCCTCCACCCAGATGGCACTTTTTCTCTGGCTTCTGAATGCAGCTGTGTTCTCTCTGAGGTTCGCAGCCTGGAATCCACCCAGCTGAGGCGGGCAGTTCTCAGGCCAAGCTTCTCCCCGCCGGCCGCTTCAGTGAAGCTGCTGATGGGGACGGGATGTCCTATCTGCTCAGAACATCCCAGAGTGTGTGTTTCCGCATGAACCTTGGTGCTGCCTCAGAGAACTGCCTAGAAAGGCCCCAAGCAAGAGGCCCTATGCCCCGCAGTGTGTGTGCAATGCGGCCTCAGTTCCGGTGAGAGGTGCATGAAGTGCCTCCATTTCCCTGCCTGCCACACAGACCACCACAACCACCAGCAAGATGGAGGGTGCCTGGCTCGCAGTGGCCCCCTGGCACTCAGCACACAGAGGCCTCGGGCTCACGGCTCCTCTACCCTTCCACCTAGGAGCTCCCTGGTTTCTCCTGATGCTGAAACTCCCACGGTCCCCCTCTCCCACTGGACCCACACAGAGCTACCGCCCAGACCCGGCCCAACCTGGAGGTCCAGTGAACCCTTCTTTGGCCCTCACTGTCACTTGGCACTGCTGTGCTCTGGTCCTGGCTTTGATGAGGAGGAGGCTGCGGCCCTGAGCCAGGCCTCCAAGCTGGTAGGAGGCTGTGCTGCTGGCAAGGACACGCCTAAAGCCAGCTTTGGAGATGGCGGTTCTGGCTGTGCCCAGGTCCACACAGGCACGCTGAGCTTGCAGAAGGCGGGTACTCCGTCCTTCCAGGAGCTCTGGATGTGGAACCTGGAGGCACTCCTGGTCCCCAGCAGTATACCTGGCTGTGCTTCAATGTCCTCAGATGAGGAGGAGGTGACAGCACTCCCGAGCAGCTCTGCCACCCCCAGCTCTTTCTCCTCACCCTCAGCGAAGGCACATGAAACCCAAGTGCCATCACCTGCCGGGGTGCAGGGCCAGCTACAGGCCTGCTGTGGGGGCAGTGAGGTGTCTGCCTGCTTTCCTGTCACATTTTGCATGTTCCATCATTTTAAAAGAAACCCTTGGATGAGCGAGTTTTGCGGTGTCAGCCGACTCTCGTTACTGAGAACGCAAGAGGGCTCTGGGGTGCCCCCCGAGCCCTGCGATCAGGAGCCCGGGGGCGATGGCTGCCAGCGCCCAGGCTCCTCACCACAACTCGCTTGCACTGCGGCCTACCTCGCCAGGACTCCTCTCCCCCATGCTCCTCTGTGCCTGCTGTCGCTCATCCAGACACTTGGCCAGATGCTGACACATGTGGGCGGTGGCGGTCAGCGTCCTCCGCAGCTGATGGGTCTCGCTGGCCAAGGAGCGGCACAGAACGTCACCGGCGGCCCGGGCCCGCTCCCCCTCCGCCAGGCTCCTCCGCAGCAGGACGAGCTCCTTCTCTCGCTCGTGCTGCGGCTGGCTCAGCAGCTGCTGCATCTCCCTCTCTTTCTCTTCCAGTCGCTCAGTAAGCCTCTCGATCTCCTAAGTGGAGGATTTAAAAGTGCAGTTTACTGAATTAAAAGAGCCAATGTCAAGAGCAAATGTTCAGAAAGCAAAAGGAAACCTGGCATGGACGCCCCATCACTAGACAACACACACGCTCATTCAGAAGTCAGACGCTGGAACTAACAGTTAACTCTGGAGTTTTTCAGGCTACAACATTCTGTTCTAAAACTTCATCTTAAAATCTATTTTTTTTTTCTGAGTCTCACTCCGCTGCCCATGCTGGAGTGCACTGCAACATTCACCTCCTGAGTTCAAGCAGTTCTCCTGTCTCAGCCTCCCGGGTAGCTGGGACTACAGGTGTGTGCCAACACGCCCAGCTAATTTTTGTATTTTTAGTAGAGATGGGGTTCCACCATGTTGGCCAGGCTGGTCTTGAACTCCTGACCTCAGATGATCTGCCTGCCTCGCCCTCCCAAAGTGCTGGGATTACAGGTGTGAACCACCATGCCAGACCTTTCTCATTTTCTTTTCTTTTTTTTAGGCAGGGTCTTACTGTCACCCAGGCTAGAGTGCAGTAGCACAATTGTGGCTCACTGCAGCCCTGACCTCCCCAGGCTCAAGTGATTCTCCATCCTAACCTGAGTAGCTGGGACTATAGGCATGTGCCACCGTGCCTGGCTAACTTTTTTGTATTTTGTAGAGTCAGGGTTTTGCTGTGATGCTCAGGCTGGTCTCAAACTCCTGGGCTCAAGCAATCTGCCCGCCTGGGCTTCCCAATGTGCTGGGATTACAGCCGTGAGCCACCATGCCCTCCCAAATTCTATTTTCACAAGCAAGTTCATAATTTTAGATTTCATAACATCAAAATGTTTTTTTGAGATGAGCGTCTCCCTAAACATAGCCCAGGCTGGTCTTAAACTCCTGGGCTCAGGCAATCCTCCCACCTCAGCCTCCTGAATAGCTGGGACTACAGGCTCAAGCCACCATACCCAGTTATCATCAAATTATCAAAGGGGCAATTCCAAGCACCTTTTTGATAGGAAAGGTAGAAAATTTACCGTAGTGGGTACTCCAAAAAGACGCCCACAGCAAAACCCCCAGGATCTGGGAATGGAGCCTTATTTAGAGATAGGGTATCTGCAGATGTAATTAGTTAAGCTGAGGACAAACCGGATTCGGATGGGACTGGGGTCCTCATTAAAAGATGCACGTCTGGACAGACACACAGAAGAAGGCCATGTGACAACAAAGATGAGTGATTTCTTGTGGATACAAGCCAAGGAACACCAAGGCTTGCTGGCTGCCACAGGAACGTCAAAGAGGCAAGAAAGGGTCCTTCCCTAGCACCTTCAGAGAGCCAACGCCATGGTTTTCGGCTTCTGGCCAATAGAACTGTGAAAGATTATGTTTCTGTTGCTTGAAGTCCCCCAGTTTGTGGTACATTGTTACAGCAGCTCTAGGAAATTAACACACCCAACTCTAATTACTTCTTAAAGAATTAAAAGCCGGGCGCGGTGGCTCAAGCCTGTAATCCCAGCACTTTGGGAGGCCGAGGCGGGTGGGTCACGAGGTCAAGAGATCGAGACCATCCTGGTCAACACGGTGAAACCCCGTCTCTACTAAAAATACAAAAAATTAGCTGGGCATGGTGGCGCGTGCCTGTAATCCCAGCTACTCAGGAGGCTGAGGCAGGAGAATTGCCTGAACCCAGGAGGCGGAGGTTGCGGTGAGCCGAGATCGCGCCATTGCACTCCAGCCTGGGTAACATGAGTGAAACTCCCTCCCAAAAAAAAAAAAAAAAAAATGACCCCCCTTCTCAAAAAAAAAAAAAAAAAAAAAGGGCACAGTGGCCTCTCGGCCTACAAGGCTGCTGTAACGAAGCACCGCACTTGGTGGCTTAAACAACAGAAATACATTCTGTCACAGTTCTGGAAGCCAGAAGTCCAAAGCCCAGGTGTCAGCAGGACCTTGCCCCTCCCGGGAATCTAGGAAAGAAGGCTTCCTTGTCTTTTCCACCTCTGGTAGTGGGCAGCATTCTGTGGCTGGCGAACCACATTCCCCAATTTCTGCCTCTGTCTTCACACGACCTTCTTCTCCGTGTCTTCACATGGCCTCTATTATACATTGCGGATGTAATAAATGAAAATAACTCTGCACTGCCACGTCAGTGAACCTAGGACCTACAGGTGATAAACCTCTCCATTCTTCCACAGGTCCTGTGATTGACCTCAGACTGAAGGAGGTGGATTAGTGAGTGGTACCCTTATAATAATTACCCATGTGAATCCAGTGTGACCTCATTTTTATATATTACATCTGCAAAGCCTCTATTTCCAAATCAGGTCAACATTCACGAGCCCCAGGTGGACAAGAACTTTGGGGACATGCATTAGCCCAGTACAGCCCCTTTTCTCCCGCTTCCCAGGCAGCCCTTATAGAGTGCCCAGGTGGAGGCTACAGCCCAGCTCACAGCTGCTCCTATACCAGGAGGTGATGAACTATGAGAGACAG
Source organism: Sapajus apella (assembly GCF_009761245.1). Lineage (NCBI taxonomy): Eukaryota > Metazoa > Chordata > Mammalia > Primates > Cebidae > Sapajus > Sapajus apella. The sequence continues at coordinate 2,620,993 of NW_022437025.1, forward strand.
GAACAAACAGAAATTATAAGAAAGCCCAGTTCACCGAGTCCTGACAGCATGTACCGAGCAGTTAAGATGTGCCCTGTGGATGCAGTGATGAGGGAGCAGACGAGGTAAGTAAGGTCTCACGTCCAACTGTGGCTGCAGTGAGGACCACAATTCACTGGCCTGATCTTGCCCCATCACACACTGACCACAGCTTGGTGCTAGAGGCACGGGTCAGCTCCTTCACATCTTGAGCCTCAGCATTCTCTCTGGGAGCCCTCAGTCCCTACTGGTCCAAGGTTCCAGCTCCTAATGGGCTCTCTGACATGGCCACAGATGAGCACAACCTTCCGACAGCTTGCTTCCTCCCGTGGCTTTAACTCTGCACTGTACCTCAGCGAACCTGGGCCTATAGGAGATGATAAACCTCTCCATTCTTCCACAGGTTCTGTGATCGGCCGCAGACTGAAGGATGGGATGAGCAATATGTAATTGTATAAGATACCAGACAAGGCCAGGCACAGTGGCTCATGCCTATAATCTCAGCACTTTGGGAGGTTTGAGGCAGGAGGATCGCTGGAGGCCAGGAGTTCGAAACCAGCCTGGGCAACATGATGAGACCCCTCCATCTCTACAAAAACTTAAAAAGTTAGGCAGGTGTGGCGGCTCATAGTCCTGTGGAGGGCTCTCAGGAGACTGTGACGGGGGGACTGCTTGAGCGCAGGAGTTCAAGGTTACAGTGAGCCATGATGGCGCCACCGCATTCCAGCCTAGGTGGCAGTGTCACAGAGCAAGACCTTGTCTCTTAAAAAACTAAACTACAGCTAGTGCTCGACTTACGACCACGGTCGGGACCGCGGACCAGTCGTAACACGATTTGGTCGTAAGTTGAGTAGGCTATATGTACATTTGAAATGGTGCACGCGGAGATGGTAGTGCTGCTGGAAGCTGGTCCACACTGTTGTACGCCCAGCTGGGCAACGTTTGCGCTGCCAGACACGGAGCAGTCGTGGCTAGCGATTGTGGTCATAAAGTCGAATGGTCGTAAGTTGCATAGGTGGTAAGTCGATCAATACCTGTAAACTAAAACATTAAAATGTTCCTTAAATAATTAAAAACCCCACCCTGGGCATGGTGGTGCATGCCTGTAATCCCAGCACTTTGGGAGGTCAAGGCAGGAGGAGCACTTGAAGCCAGGAGTTCTAGACCAGCCTGAGCTGTGGGTAACCCCCCATATAGGCACAGAGGAATGAGAGCTAAGCAGAACCCTGGCACAGTTAGGGCTTGAGGAATATCTCAGTTTATAGTGTTACTATGCAGCTATTTCCTTACACATAATCCTTTACATAATCATATATTAGTTTATAGAAATAGGGATTAAAGAATCCCTTTATATAATCCTCTATATATAATCACATAATAGTTGACAGTATGAGTGCCTAAAGAATATTTCCCTACATATATACCTATGATTATATCTTAGTTCATAATCGGAGGAATGCCTAGAGTGGACACAGTACAGAGCATGAATTAAGGAATAAGCAGCTTATAATCAGAGGAATGCCTAGAGCAGACACAGTGCAGAGCATGATTTAAGGGAAAACAGTTACACCAGGACAAGAATCCATGGCCCAGGCGGCAGCGTTCAGTATCGTAAAGATACCCGCTGGATGGCAGGCTTGGGGTGAGAGCCACTCCTCCTGATAAAGGAGTTGTAGGACCTTGCTCCAGTTCTTGTGGAAGGCTGCCCTCAGAACGGCAATCCACCTTGGTGACTGTGAACTCTATCAGCTCTTGCTACTGTGCTGCTTAAAAAGCATCTTCCCATAGAATCCATTGGAAACTGCCAGAAGGTGGCGGTAATCTTGACAGCTCTGTCACTGCTGTGTGACTTAAAGCATCCTCCCATAAATCTTCTTAGAAGTAGTTTTCCATAGACAGAAGTATCGCACACTGCACCCTCTTCACTTCGCACGGCCCACCTTCAAGCCTCGGTGACCTAATGGGGGTGGACCCCCTTACTGCACACGGCCCTTACCTTTGTGGGAACAGGCCCCTTGCTGTGCACTGTCCACCTCCTGGCCTAGATGACCTAATGGGGATGGACCCCATGTTTTATTGCTTACGACCATATCACTATCCTTAAAGATGATTTCACTCACTGCCCTGCCCCCTAACCTATACACAATAAATACTCATGCTTCTGGACATTCAGGGCCTCGCCTGACTCCGCTTGTAGGTTGCGTGGATCCCCCAGCCCAGCTGCGTTTTCTTTGTACTTCTGTGTCCTGTTTCTCTATTTCTCGAATCCTCAGCACAGCATAAGGCTCACCCCACGACCCTGTGGGGCACTCAGCCCTACATCTGGCTCCCAACGTGCCCTACACTGGGCAACACAGCAAGATCCTGTCTCTGCAAAAAAATTAATTGGCCTTCCATATCCTGTGGTCCCAGCTATATGGAAGGCTGAGTCAGGAGAATCAATTGAGCCCAGAAGATTGAGGCCAAAGTGAGCAGTGTTTGTGCCACTCCTGCCTTGGTGACGGAGATCCTGTCTCAAAAAAATAAAATAAAAATAAAATTCCCAAAACAAAACCTACATGCTTACATGTTGGGAAGACAGGACCAGGACCAGTCATGCTGGACCACAGCCCTAATTCTATCTGAGGCTACCAGGCAGCTGCAATAAGCTGCTTGGTCAGTGGCCAGACACACAGGACACGGGGGAAACGTGAGCTGAACGCCGGTGGCCACCAGACTGCAAGTCTGCTGCTCTGGGCGTGAGGTCCCTGCATGCTCTAACTGTCTCACCAACGTTCTGGAGATGAGCTCAGAGTGTCCCTCTGGGTCCTTGGTCTGTACTCCTCTGTGGCTCCTGGGGTCCACAACGCCAAAACTTGTTGCTGCAGACCAGGTGACCTCTAAACTTCCGTCCGCTCTAGTCAGGATCTACCTTCCAGAATGAGGGAGAGAGTGGAGGAGGGGAGTCATGTCTGCTGAAAGTATTTTAAATGATGCAGATACTGACAACGTAATATTAAGTAGAACTGCATACACAGCGTGAGCGCAACCATGCCAAACGGGCAGGCACCCTCTGCGCAGAGGAAAATCAGGAAAAAGGGTGCCAAGAGGTTAACACTAGTCACCCTGCACCACGGGGTTACAGTGGCTGTTTGTTTTTCAGATGTTCAAAATTGCTTTCTTTTTCTAAAATCAGGCGGTGGGGGCAGCCCTGGAAACAAAAACGATCTTTTGCAGGCTACTACTGCCTTTGCAGGTTCAGTTTCTTTCCTGGGAACACCAGGATAATAGCCATGGATCAAATGGAATAAAAGACGCCAGAGTGCACCCAAATGTTTCAGACCCTTGCAAACACTGTCACGCACTAAAACTGTTCCTCATACCGCTGTTCCGGGGCTTACGGTTCATCATCAAAAACAGACAAAAATATCACTGACAAGGACAAAGAGGAGAAATTTAGGATTTGTGTCTATTTTTAATTTAATTTTTCTGGACGCGGTCTCACTCTGTCACCGAGGTTGGTGTGCAGAGGTGCCATCGTGGCTCAATGCAACCTCTGGCTCCCAGGCTCAAGTGATACTCCCACCTCAGCCTCTCCAGTGGCTGGGAGCACAGGCACGCACCACCATGCCCAGCTAATTTTTTGTAATTTTTGTAGAGACGGGTTTTGCCATGTTGCTCAGGCTTGTCCCGAACTCCTGAGCTCAGGCAATCTACCCGCCTTGCCTCCCAAAGTGCTGGGATTACAGGTGTGAGCCACTGCGCCCAGCCTAGCATTTGTGTCCATTATCAGACACAGGGGTCGCACTTGCCATTGCTCCTAGTGAAAGACACAGGCATGGGTGAGCGCTGGAAGGGACTCTAGAACACAACATGAGTACACTGATCTTGGACCCAAGACAGACAGACACAGACACACACACACACACACACACCACACAGCATACACACCCGTCAGAAAGTGTTCCCACACATGCACCTCAAAACACCAAGAAGAACCAACCTGAACACGCACTATACACACACAGCAAGAACTGCACCAACCCCTCCTCAGAATCCAGTGTCTCCTCACCACCCCGCCCAGAACCCAGTGCCCTCCCAGCCGCCCAGGATCCAGCCTTTCCTTATCACCTTCAGAACCCTGCACTCTCACACCCCAGGACAGAACCTCCTCACCTCCTCCAGGATTTGGTGCCACCTCAAACGACCCAGGACCTGGCACCCCTTCACCCTCCAGGACCAAGCACACCTCAGCCCGTGGTGCCCCCTCTCTCCCCTAGGACCCAGGGTCCCCTCACCCACCAGAACCTGTTGCCCTATCACTCCCAGGATCCAGTGCCCCCTCTCTGCCCCAGAACCCAGCACCCCCTCACTCCCTAGGACCCAGCACTTCCTCACCCACCAGGGCCCCCATCCACCAGGGCCCTTCCACCTGTAGGGTAGAGAACTCACTCACCAAGGCCCGGTGCCCCCTCAACCCCAGGACCCGGTGCCCCCTCAACCCCCAGGACCCGGT
>NW_022437025.1:2625515-2626317 GCF_009761245.1 Sapajus apella
CCCCAGGACCCGGTGCCCCCTCAACCCCCAGGACCCGGTGTCCCCTCAACCCCAGGACCCGGTGTCCCCTCAACCCCCAGGACCCGGTGCCCCCTCAAGCCCCAGGACCTGGTTCCTCCTCAAGCCCCAGCACCTGGTACCCCTCAACCCCTCAGGACCGGGCGTCCCTCACTCCCCAGGGCCCCTCACACCCCAGAACCCTGGGCCTCCTCACCCCCAGCACCTGGTGCTCCCTCAAGCCCTTGGACCCGGGGCCCCCTCACCCACCCAGGCCCCAGCACCCCCTCACCTCCCAGAGTCCCCTCACCCCCAGGACCCGGCCGCCGCCACAAGCACTCTCGCGCCCGCAATCCCCTTGGGTGCCAGCCCTCGCACCTGGCGCATCTGGGCCTCTGCGGCGCCGCCCTCCTGCCGCCGCAGCTGCTCCCGGAAGCGCGACACCTGCTCCAGCAGCGCGTCCACCAGGGACGGCGCGGCGTCGCCCTCCAGCGCGGCGAGGCGGGCGCGAAGGCGCGCGATGAGGGCGTCGCGGGCGGCCAGCTGGTCCTGCAGGCGCCGCAGCCGCTGCCCCGCCTCGTGGTACAGGCCGCAGAGCGTGGCGGCTGCGCGCGGGCCCCCTTCCCAGCCGCCCGACCCCGGGTCCCCGGACATGGCTGTGTGCCTGCCCGGGAGGCCGCGCGGCCGCCGGCAGCTTCCGCGCCCAGGCCTCGCCGACTGCCGCCCTTCCCGGAACTTTCCCCGCTGCTCCCCGCCCACCCCCGACAGTCCGGCCCCGCCCACCCCCGACAGTCCGGCCCCGCCC
>NW_022437025.1:2626327-2635829 GCF_009761245.1 Sapajus apella
CCCCCGACAGTCCGGCCCCGCCCACCCCCGACAGTCCGGCCCCGCCCTCCCCCGCCCCGCGCAGCCCCGCCCCGCGCAGCCCCGCCCTCCCCGCGCAGCCCGCCCCACCCCTTCTCTCCTGGCCCCGCCCCGCCCACCGCCCACAGCCCAGCCCCGCCCTCCCCTCGCAGCCGCGTCCACCCCAGCTTGCCCCACCCCTTCTCGCCCGGCCCCGCCCCGCCCACAAACTACAGCCAGGCCCTGCCCTCCCCGGGGCAGCCACGCCCCACGGTAGCCCGCCCCGCCCTCCCCACGCAGCCCCACCCCACGGCAGACAGCCCGCCTCCGCCCCGCCCACCGCAGACAGCCCGGCCCCGCCTCTGCCGTTCGCACCCGCCCCCGAGAGTCGGCCCGGCCACCCAGGCTGTCCACACCCCAGCTGGTGCTGGGCTTATTCCAGTGGCCCCAAACACGCGCGTCTGCGGAGTTGTTGGAGAGTCGAACTCAGCCCACGGTCAGGTTTGGGTATTCAGCAGCCTCTGATGGAAAGGAGGGCTCAAAGACAACCCCCACGTGTTAGAGCTGAGTGTGTGTCTGGGTACCCCGCGAGGCTGTAGGCCTTGTGGCCACAGGAGCAACAGAAGCCCGAGGAGCTGAGCTTGCAGCACACCAAGCACGTGGCATGCTTTCTGTCACATGGGGACACTGAGTCCAGAGAGAGTTCCAACCCCTTGCCCCGCACACCGCTTTTTTCTTTCTTCCTTTTTCTGAGACGGAGTTTTGTTCTTGTCACCCAGGCTGGAGTCTAATGGCGCGATCTTGGCTCACTCACTGCAACCTCCGCCTCCCGGGCTTAACCGATTCTTGTGCCTCAGCCTCCCAAGTAGCTGGGATTACAGGCGCCCACCACCACGCCTGGCTAATATTTTTTGTATTATTAGTAGAGATGGGGTTTCACCATGTTGGCCAGGCTGGTCTTGAACTCCTGACCTCAGGTCATCTGCCGGCCTTGGCCTCCAAAGTGCTGGGATTGCAGGCATGAGCCACCGACCTGCGCACGCTGCTCTCTAAGGTGGCAAGTATGTGCCCAGGGACAACCTTCCTGCTACAGGCTTTTCTTAGAGCAGAGGCAGCAGAAAGCCAGGCCGTTCCCACCCTTGCTTTTCCATCCCTTCTCTTCCCCAAAATTCCCAAACGATAGTGTTTTTCCACAGCCCAGTCTTCCCCACAATGATGCCCAAGCACACAGGGGGTCTTTCCAAGGTTCCCCGCTCAGGATCCGGCAGGGGTCTTCCCTGTGTGTGCACTTGCCCACGGGCTCATCCCCGGAGCAGCATCCTGACTTTCTCCCTTTATGTGATCCACAGCCAAGCTCGGGCTGAGCCTGGGAATACACTCACAAGCTTGTAGAATCAGACAAGCCTAGAAGGAAAGTCAGAGCCAGCCAAATGTTTATGGCCCAGACTTTGGGCTACACAGAGCCGGCTTTGTTGTGGAAGGCTCCTTCTTACCCATCAGAGCCTGGGCTTCCTCTCAGCAGAAGGAAGGGCAGAGCAAGTACCCACGCCACCTGTTGGGCTGTTGTGGGGATTAGAGGACGGAGTGCATATGAAACGCTTGTCCAGCACAGTAGCCACATGGCAAACCCACAGTCCACGTGGCTGTGGTTATGAACGATGCCTGTTGATTGGCTGGGGCATGGGTGGAAAAAAAAACTGGACCCAGATCTTTAGAGGTCAATGTGCGGCCTCGGGCAGGTCATTTCAGTGACTTTGAGCATCTTCCTCAACTGTAAAAGGTGCATTTTACAATCCACAGTCTCTCATCCAACACCCTTGGGACCAGGTGTTATTTTATTTTATATTTATTTATTTTAGACAGAGTCTTGCTCTGTCACCCAGGCTGGAGTGCAGTGGCACAGTCTCGGCTCACTGCAACCTCAGCCTCCCAAGTAGTTGGGATTACAGGTGCCTGCTACCACGCCCGGTTAATTTTTTGTGTTTTTAGTAGAGACGGGGTTTCACCATATTGGTCAGGATGGTCTCAAACTCGTGGCCTCAAGATATCCACCCGCCTCAGCCTCCCAAAGTGCTGGAATTACAGGCATGAGCCACTGCATCAGGCTGCCAGGTGGATTTTAGAAATGAGGATCTCAGGATTTCAAACAGGTATATATAACTGGGGTAGCCCGCCTCCAAAGAGGATCCCCTCCTTCCAATATCCATGCTCCTGTGTAGTCCCCTCCAATACAAGGAGAGGGCTGACCTGGTCACAGAGAGGACACTGCAGGGAGGACAGGGTGTGACTTCTGCAGCTGGCTCCCGCAGGCATCATGGTTACTGCCTTGCCCTCTTTCAGAGCACTCGCTCTAGGGGGAGCCACCCACCCTATCATCAAGCAGCCCTGTAAAGAGGTCCATGGGGCAAGGGATTGAGGCTTCATGCCAGCAGCCAGCTCCTACTTGCCCACTGTGATGAAGAAGCCACCTTGGGACTGCGTCCTCTGACACCCTAGTCAAGCCTTCAGAAGACAGGAGCCCCCCACTGACACACTGACTGTGACTCCATGGGAGACCCTGGACCAGAACCGCCCAGCTAAACCGCTGCTGAGTTCCTGACCACAGACAGCGGATGAGATAATAGATGTTTATTGTTGTTTTAAGCTACTAACATTTGGGATAGTTTGTTCTGCAACAACTAAAAGATGACGTAGTGCTCCCTCTGGGGCATGGTGCAGCACCACAAAACCAGATAGAGTAAAATTTCTGCAGAGACAGGATGACCACTCAGACTGCAATGAATAAAGATAAAGATCAGAAAAAGCCTTGTAGCTGTTCAAGTCAGATTTTGCACCAGTTTTGGCGTGGTGGCTCGTGCCTGTCATCCCAGCACTTTGGGAGGCCAAGGCAGGAGGATCGCTTGAGCCCAGGAGTTGGAATCCAGCCTGGGCAACATGGCAAAACTCTGTCTTTACAAAAAGTTAAAAAAAAAAAAAAAAAAACAACTAGCTGGGTATGATGGTGTGTGCCTGTAGTCCCAGATACTCAGGAGGCTGAGGTAGGAGGATTGCTTGAGCCCAGGGTTTGAGGCTGCTGTGAGCTGTGACTTTACCACTGCACTCCAGCCTGGGCCACACAGTGAGACTGTCTCTGAGAAAAAAAAAAAAAAAGAAAACCATTTTGGGTTTCTGAGCTTTTTAGATTTCAGAATTGTGGATGAGGGATCGTAGACCTCCAAGAACACTTGTCTTGGGGGGTGTTGTAAATATTCAGTGAAGTCATGCCTTCAATGCAAATTCGGGTACAGGGCCAGGCACTGGGACTCATGGGCGGACACTGGAATAGAGGAGACAGATCCTCTTCCAAAACAAGAATAATTGCAACGTAAGGAAATTTTGTGTAAGGAAAGGAAGGGAAAAATGTGTATGAGGAAACAGTAAGCCAGGCGCAGTGGCTCACTCCTGTAATCCCAGCACTTTGGGAGACCAAGGTGGGCGGATATACCTATGGGACATGGACTTGCTCTACTCCAGTGCAGGTATGCAGGTACTGAAAGTCACACGGCAAAACGGTGTGGCGGGAGGTGGTAAAAAGCTGGGAGAAACGGTCCACGTACCACAAATACGCATGTGCTGCAAAAAGCCCTGTTGTCAAGACAGTCATCAGATTCAGTAGAAGGACTCGCAATTATGATTCATTACAGCAAAAGGACAAAGAGCAAAACCAGCAAAGGATAAAAGGCACATAGAGGCTGAGGCAGGAAAATGGCTTGAACCCGGGAGGCGGAGGTTGCAGTGAGCCGAGATCACACCACCGCACTCCAGCCTGGGAGACAGAGCGAGATTTTGTCTTAAACTCCTGACCTTGTGATCCACCTGCCTCGGCCTCCCAAAGTGCTGGGATTACAGGTGTAAGCCACCAGCGCCCGGCCTTGCTCCCAGCTTCTTACCACCTCCCACCACACCCTTTTGCCATGTGACTTTGGGTACCTGGATACCTGCACTGGAGTAGACCAAGTCCATGTCCCTGCCCACTCGATGCTGCATGGCCAGTGGGTATCAGCAGAGGTCATGCAAGAGGAGACCTAATGCAAGACACCACCATCCCAGAAACGCATGCCCTTCGTAGCTACCGATCCCAGAATGGGTTGGCGGAGAGGACCCGAGCCCCGCCCACAGATGAAGCTGCTGAGGCCTGCGGAGTCTGCCTGGCCCTGCTGTTTTCAGACACATCTGCACCCCTTTCCACGGCTCACTGTGACCAGCCATTCTGAAACGGCCCATTAAAAACACCGAGTTCTCGGGCCGGGTGCGGTGGCTCAAGCCTGTAATCCCAGCACTTTGGGAGGCCGAGGCGGGTGGATCACAAGGTCAAGAGATCGAGACCATCCTGGTCAACACGGTGAAACCCCGTCTCGACTAAAAATACAAAAAATTAGCTGGGCATGGTGGCGCGTGCCTGTAATCCCAGCTACTCGGGAGGCTGAGGCAGGAGAATTGTCTGAACCCAGGAGGCGGAGGTTGCGGTGAGCCGAGATCGCACCATTGCACTCCAGCCTGGGTAACAAGAGCGAAACTCCGTCTCAAAAAAAAAAAAAAAAAAAAACACCGAGTTCTTTCCTGCCTCAGGACTTTGCAAGGCTGCTCCAGTGCCCGGGGCTGCCAGGGGGTATGGCTCACAGATGGGCACTGTGGCAGGAACTGGATGTGGGCGTCAAGGTGGTCACAGAACAGACGGCTGGGACAGCTCCCCAGAGAGAAGCCCCGAGCTTCTCTCAGAGAAGTCCCATGCCCCACACTTCAGAGGCAGGGCTGCCATGCCTGCCTCCTAGATCACCTCTTGGTGTCCCATGGCCCCTGTGGGGCTCCTTTCTGGCACAACCCTCACCTCCAGGCTCCCCAAGCTCCAACTTAGCAGGGAGGTAGGAGGTTGACAGGCGCAGACAGGGCACGGGAGGGCTCAGCAGGGGTATGAGGGTGAGCAGATCCCCCCACGTGACTCACCCTTTCTCTTCCCCTCCTCCTCTGGGCACCTTCTTTGACTCCCACAGGCTCCTGGCTCAGATCCCACCATCTTCCTGACCTCCCTTCAGGGAGGTCAGGAAAGACAGAGACCGCTGGATAAAGACCAAAAGAGGCCGGGCGCAGTGGCCCACGCCTGTAATCCCAGCGCTTTCAGAGGCGGATCAAGAGGTCAGGAGTTCAAGACCAGCCTGACCAACATGGTGAAACCGCATCTCTACTGAAAATACAAAAAATCAGCTGGGTGTGGTGGTGGGCGCCTGTATTCCCAGCTACTCGGGAGGCTGAGGCAGGAGAATCACTTGAATCTGGGAGGTGGAGATTGCAGTGAGCTGAGATTGTGCCACTGCACTCCAGCCTGGGTGACAGGGTGACTCCATCTCAACAACAACAAAAACCTCCTAGGCAGAGAGCCTGGCAAGTGCAGAGCCCCAGGACCTGTTAGGGGCCTGATCAAGCACCTTGGGGGAGTCCAGAGTGGCTGGAGTGGAACAAGCAGGGGAGGGACTGGAGCGGCCATGGGAGGGACCAGGACAGACTGAGCCCCAAACATCCCCATCACCCGGCCCAGCCCATAGACGCTGGGTGAAAACACACAAGAGCAGGCCAGCCTCCAGGAGGAGCAGGGGTCTTACCCCACACGGGGGTCCCGGCTCAGGGCCGCAGCCTTCCCCCCAGCTCCCGCTCCCCGGGACCTTGGGAAATCATCCTGCTCTTTGTCCTGTCCTGAGCCAACACATTTGCCTTGGAGAGCGCTTAGAACGGAAAAGTGTAGGGAGCAGCTGGCAGCCACCTCGGAAGGCGAGACGAGGAAAGAAAATTCCAGAACCCATTTAAGCGTCCGGGACTCCCGAGGTCACCGTGGGCTACTGGCAGGCTCGGGAGCACAGCGGGTGGAGAAGGGTGTCTGCAGTCCCGCGAGGAGGCGTGGGGGCTGTGCGGCCCCGCGCGCGGCAGGACGCTGCTCTCCCGCCGGCGGAAGCCGGGGCGCAGGGGGAGAGCCAGGGCGCGGGCGCGGAGGAGCGGCAGGCGCGGGACCCTGGGGTGGGCGCCGCCCCATCGGCGCCTGTGCAGGAAGAACCCGGGACACGCGCGCAGAACGGTCTCGTGACCCAGTGACGAAAGCTGGAATCTTACGGGATCAGTACTCAGTTCCCGGTCGGCTCAGGGCGGATCCGGGACCTGGCGGGGGGTGCGCCCTAGTCCGCCACGGGTGTCCACGAGGAGGCGGTGTGGACCCGCGGGCCCCGGACCAGGCCACGGGCAGGACGCGAGCGCGAGCGCCCCGCCCCTCCCCGCCCCCCAACCCGCGTCCCCCACGCCCGACCCCGGGTCGGGACCCGCCCCGCCCCCCGCCCCGCCCCGCCCCGCCACCCGCGTCGCCCCGCCCCTCCCCGACCCGCAACCTGTGCCAGGCTGGCGCCCCCAGCACCTCTCCAGGCTCGCTTAAGAGCGGTCTCCACGTTTCTCAGAGGAGACCCTCTCTGTTCCCCAGCGTGGGCCCCTGAGCTCTGGGGGCAGTGTGTTTGTTTGTTTGTTTGTTGAGTCTCCCTGCCCAGGCTGGAGTCCAGTGGTGCGATCTCGGCTCACTACAACCTCCGTCTCCCGGATTCGGGCACTTCTCCTGCCTCAGCCTCCTGAAGCTGGAATTACAGGTGCACGCCACCATGCCCAGCTAATTTTTGTATTTTTAGTAGAGACGGTGTTACAACATGTTGGCCAGGCTGGTCTTGAACCCCTGACCTCAAGTGATCTGCCTCCTCGCCTCTCCGAAAGTGCTGAAATTACAATTACTGGTGTAAGCCACTGCACCTGGCCTATTTTTATTTTTTGAGACAAGGTCTGGCTCTGTTGCCCAGACTGGAGGGAGCGGCTCCATTTCGGCTTACTGCAACCTCTACCTCCTGGGCTCAAGCAATCCTCCCACCTCAGTCTCCTGAGTCACTGGGACTACAGTTGTGTTCTACAATACCAGGCTAATTTTTGAATTTTTTTGTAGAGAAAGGGGTCTCACTGTGTTGCCCAGGCTGGTCTTGAACTCCTGGGCTCAAGCTATCCTCCTGCCTCAGCCTCCCAAAGTGCTGGGATTGCAGGCATGAGCCACCACCTGGCCTCCATAATTCTTTTACTTCCTCAATGCTAGGCCTCAGAGAGCACCCCAGCCACACTATGGGAGGAAACTTTCTCCTGAATCCCCTCAGCTCAACAGCTCATGCCTCCTGGACTAGCGGGGTCTGGAGAACTTGCTCCTTCTTCTGGAGGGCTGAGAGGGATGGCAATGCTGTGGCAGGGGCCAGGCAGTGTGAATAGGACCTCTGAGCACAGATGCACAGGAGGTCAAGGAGGGAGATTTGTGGGGAAAGAGCATTCCAGGCAGAGGGAACAGCCCGCGGAGGGGCCCAGAGGCAAGGTGTGTCTGCCAGTGCAGAGAACAAGGCGGCCTTTGTGGCTGGAGCAGAAGTGGTGAAGGAGGAGGGGCCAGGGCCCAGGTCATGGAGGACCTGTGGACCACTGAGGGAACTCCGGCTTTTCCTTGGAGCAAAGTGGGAGCTCTGCAGGGCTCTTGGGAGAGGAAATCCAGAAAAGAAGCAGTGGTGGCCTGGCCACAAGCAGTGGTCTTGGAGATGGTGAGAAGCCACCAGGTTCCGGGGGGCTTCTGCAGTGGAGCCAGGAATTCCTAATAATGACAGAATCAGCATAATCATGACCCCTGCTCTCCCAGACAGCCACATCCTAATCCCCAGAATTTGTGAATGTGTTACCTTCCACGGCAAGGGGGAATAATGGCAGCAGATGAACTGACGTTGCTAATCTGTTACCCTTAAAATAGGGAGCCTGCCCTGGGTCAGCAGGTGATCCCAGTGTCATCACAGGGCCCTTCAATGTGGAAGAGGGAGGCGGAAGAGAAGGCCAGAGTAATGCAGTGTGAGAAGGAGTTGACCCACTGTTGCTGACTTTGAGCCTGGAGGAAGGGGCCACGAGCCAGGGAATGCAGGTGGCCTCTAGGAGGTGGAAACCTCCAAGAATGGATTCTGCCCTAGAGCCCCAGAGAGAACCTGGCCCTGCCAACACCTTGACTTTAGCTCAGGGAGGCTCTTGTTGGACTTCTGACCTCTGTAAGTATCAGATAGTAACTTTGTGTTGTTTTAAGCCGCTGAGTTTGAAGTACATTTTTACTGCAACCACAAGAAACTCAAACTGATGGGGGTGAGGTAGGTGTTAGGGAAAGTTAAAGAGGACCTAAAGTCCTTGGCCTGAGCAGTGGGGAGGATGGGTCTGCCCTCATCTGGAACAGAGAGGCTTTGGTTGCGGATGGGGCATTTGAGAGTGGTTGGGACATCGTAGGCAGTGACCTGATCAGTTTCAGTATCTCCCGTGTCTGATGCAGTGCTGCACAGGGGCGAGCCCTCGGGTTATTGTGGCATAAATGAATGAATGAATCATGCATGCACGCATGAATGAACGCTTAGCTGCTCAAAAAATATACGTGGCATGCATGCATGAATAAGTGGAGAGGCTGAGCTGTGACCCCAATATCCGGGGTTCCTGGGGTGGGGTGCCAGGAGAGGGTGGGTCACAGCCATGCCTCTTGCCTGTCTTCAGACCAGCTCTAGGGGTGCAGCCCAGGGGACAGCTCTGGTGGCCCCCAGGACAGAGGGCAAGGCTCCCCAAACCCAGGCCTCATATGCCCCACCAAAGGCTCAGTCGAGGCGCAGCTGCCCCACCTGCTGCCTTCCCCCAGCCAGCCCCCTAGCCCAGTCCTGCAGGCCCTGGTCTGCCTGTCATACACACCGGGAGCCCTTTCATGAACATCATTTTTCTCCATCTTGCTCCATTTCCCCATCTACCCCGGCCCCAGAGAGAGGCTCCTAGAAGGTTCTGAGCCTTCCTATAGGAGCAGAGGGACCTTAGAATTTGGACAGCCCTGGCTTGGGCTAAGGAGCCAGCTCTTGGACCATCGGCCTCTTCTGCAAGCCCCTTAGGAGTGAGGGGTCAGCAGAGCAGGGCTCTCCCAGCCAGCATCCCAAGGACCCAGGAGGAGTGAGAACTCAGGGGCACTTGTCGGCCTGGCACCTCCGACAGACTCCGATGATGCGTAGGTGTGGCTCATGGCAGCTGAGGACGGAAGGGCACAGCAAGAAGCCCCCACAGCCCCTGACGGGGAGAGCCTGGTGCGTGGCCTGCAGGCCTTGGTGGCCTTGACAGATCTCCCCACTCTCCAGCCTTCAGTGAAAGGAAGCCACAGCTTGCTTTTGTCATGCATTAAAGACAGTTGTAGGCTGGGCGCGGTGGCTCACACTTGTAATCCCAGCACTTAGGGAGGCCAAGGGGGGTGGATCACGAGGTCAAGAGATTGAGACCATCCTCATCAACACGGTGAAATCCCATCTCTTCTAAAAATACAAAAATTAGCTGGGTGTGGTGGTGCACGCCTGTAGTCCCAGGAGGCTGAGGCAGGAGAATTGCTTGAACCCAGGAGGTGGAGGTTGCGGCGAGCCGAGAT
>NW_022437025.1:2645829-2653664 GCF_009761245.1 Sapajus apella
AGGTATACAATCGTGTCATCTGCAAACAGCAACAGTTTGATTTCCTCTTTATTAATTTGGATGCCCTTTCTTTCTTTCTCTGGTCTCACTGCTTTGGCCAGGACTTCCAGTACTATGTTGAACAGGAGTGGTGAGAGTGGGCACCCTTGTCTTGTTTCAGTTCTCAGGCGGAATGCTTTCAATTTTTCCCCATTCAATATAATGTTGGCTGTGGGTTTGTCAGAGATGTCTTTTTTTTTTTTTTTTTTTGAGATAGAGTCTGGCTCTGTCACCAGGCTGGAGTGCAGTGGCATGATCTTGGCTCACTGCAACCTCTGCCTCCCAGCTTCAAGTGATTCTCCTTCCTCAGCCTCCTGAGTAACACGCACCACCATGCCTGGCTAGTTTTTGTATTTTTAACAGAGATGGAGTTTCACCATGTAGGCCAGGATGGTCTCAATCTTTTGACCTCATGATCCACCTGCCTCAGCCTCCCAAAGTGCTGGGATTACGGGTGTGAGCCACTGCACCCGGCCTAGATGTCTTTTTACCTTAAGGTATGCCTCTTCTATATCGATTTTACTGAAGGTTTTAATCATAAAGGATGCTGGATTTTGTTAAATGCTTTTTTGGCATCTATTGAGATGATCATGTGGTTTTTGTTTTTAATTCTGTTTATGTAGTGCATCACATTTATTGACTTGCAGATGTTAAACCATCCCTGAATCCCTGGCATGAAACCCATTTGATCATGGTCATGGTGAAGAGGGAGACCCAGGCATCTCAGATTAACTTCCCCTTTTCATTCCTAAGACTGTAAACTGAAGCCCTTTTCATATGTAATTCGTAAGACTGTAAACTGAGACCCTTTTCATAAGTTAAGCTATAAACCTAAGATTCTTCCACGTGTAACATCTAAAGTATAAGCCTATATAAAGAAGGAAACTTCCTTTGTTAGGGGAGCTTGGCTGTTAGGCAAATATGCCACCTTGCTCCTGGCTGAATAAACTCCTTCCCCCTGTATTCGGTGTCCAAGAGATTCATTTTCCACGGCCGCTCCTGCTACATTTTTGGTGCATTGGCCGGGAAGCAAGTCTCGGATAGCAGATGGTGGGAAAAAGTCTCTTAGGTGGTTTGCCTAGCCCTGTGAAGCATCCCTGCGGGGGGACTCCTGCTCCCTGGGGTGACGCATCCTGAGAGCACTCCTGGGCAGGTATTTGCCAGGTGGAAAAGCCTCACCAGAGGGGAGCAGGGAGGCCCTGCAGTGCGGATCCACCAAGTGGCCGAACACTGAGGAGGAACGAGCATTTGGGGAAGTCCGGCTCACTGAATTTGGTAAGATTGAACCCAGGAAAGTAGCCCACCCCGTTTTGGGTGGAAGCGTGGCCTGATCACCCACGAGTGCCAGATCGGCACGTTGGAAGGTAGCTCTCTGTAACCTTGGAAGCTTTTGCTTATGGTTTTGAATTGGAAGGAGGGCAATCGGATGTGTGTCTGTGTGTGGATGTGTGTCTGTGTGTAGATGTGTGTCTGTGTGTAGATGTGTCCAGCCGGACTCATCAGTTGTAAAAGGTATTGGGCCCATTAGGAAGGGCCTCATGCGTTGAGCAATTTGTAAGAATTAGAGACAGCCACATAAGGCTGAGTGAAGAAGCCTCTGGGTGTTGTAAAAGGATTGAAGTGAATGTAAATTGGAGAGTGCTCGTGCTGCGTCTTGCTAGGCAGGAACTGCTGTGAGTGAACTTACACTCTCTTAAGTGTGGGAGTTGTTTCTTTGAAGTGTTAATATGGGTCACTCCCATAGCAAGCCCACCCCTTTAGAAACCATGCTGAAAATTTTCAAGAAGGGATTTAGTGAGAATTATAAAGTAACTATGACACCAGAGAAATTAAGGGTTTTATGTAGGGAAGATTGGCCAGCCTTTGGGGTAGGTTGGCCTCCAGAGGGGACCCTAGACAGGACCCTTGTCTCCAAAGTAAGGCGTGAGGTTATATACGGCGAGCTACAGCACCTTGATCAATTTCCATACATAGACTCGTGGTTGCAGTGAGTGTTAAACCCTCCAAAGTGGCTAAGAGAGCAGACAGCAACTGTTTTAGTAGCCAAGGGATAGACTGCTAGAAGCCACCATCCCCCTCACCCCCGAGAAATGCGGACTCCCAAGTCCAGGCAAATGCAGTGGCAGAAACAGGCAGGACTTGCATGTATGAATACTTCAGTTATTGGAAGTAGCTAACCAGGCGATTGTAAACCAAGAGGCGGTAAGCCGGAGGGAAAATCATAGGGAAAGGGAACGTCAGGCTCAACGGAAGGCTGACTTGAGAGCTGCTGCTATGAGAGGAACGCCCCCAAGAGCGTGGAAAAAGGGGGGTTCCTGGAAAGCCCCACAGTCTGCCCGCCTGCGCCTGCAACGCGATCAGTGTGCATTTTGTCAAGAAATAGGACACTGGGGAAAAAAATGCCCACAGATAATGGGAGAACAGGGCGATCCTAAGCACGAGGATCCAGATAAAAAGTGAAGGGGCTCTGTTCAATCTAATGGGAAGGCCACTGGACTAAAAGAGAGCGGGGCTGGACGCCTATGCCCCCAAAGAGCCCACAGTCCGGATGACAGCCTGTAACCCCCCATGGAAAAAAACAGAACCAATATTGTTAGAGCTGTTAAGGTGTTAAGAGAAGGCTTTCTTGTACTCAATGGACTGCCGCAGCCCCTTCTCCGGCAAAACCTGTTGTGTAAATCAAGGGCCATTATCCCATTCAAAAAGGAGACTCCCTGCAGCTAAAAATGCCGTAGCAGGGGTCATCCAGGCTCTCATTGTCCCTTTGGAAGGAGGATGGAGCCTTCCTAGCCAGAAGCAGAAGATTGATTTTATCGCCTAGGCCAGTGCAGGGTTTGCGTGGCTTTGCACCCAACTCATACACGCAATTGGGATTATTGCCAGCAGAGGATACTTGATTCACTTAATTGGACTTAAAGAATACCTCCTTAGCATTGGACTGGCCTCAGAGGGTCAAAGACTATTTGCATTTCAATGGGAGAAACCCAGAAGCAGGTGTGACCACTCAATACACCTGGACCCAGCTTCCCAGGGGCTCGAAAACTCTCTCATCATCCTTGGGGAGGCATCAGCCCTTGACCGCCCCCCAGAAGCTTCTTGCTTGCATGCTGCCCCTGTATGCTGATAACCTTCTATTGGGACAGCCCACGGCAGTCGGGTGCGCAAACAAATGCCTTACTCCGGCACCTGGAGGACTGTGGGTATAAAGTGTCTAAAAGGAAAGCCCAGATTTGCCAAAAAGCAAATGCAGTATCTGAGGCTTACCATCTGGAAGGGGGAACGCAGCCTAGAAGCAGAGAGGAAGCAAGCCGCTTGCAGATTGACAGAACCTGAGATTAAAAGGCAGGCGAGAGAGCTCGTGGGAGCCGTGGGTTTTGTGAATTGTGGATTTCCAAACTTCACAGTACTAGCCAAACCCCTCTATGATGTGACAAGGCGGGGAGACAAGGAGCCCTTTGAATGGGGATCCCAGCAGCGCCAGGCCTACCAGGAACTGGAAACAAAACTAATGTCAGCTCCAGCTTTGGGGCTGCCTGATTTAACAAAGCCCTTCACATTATATGTGGCAGAAAGAGAAAAAGTGGCAGTTGGGGTCCCTGTCCAAACAGCAGGACCTTGGCCCAGGCCTGTAGCTTACCTCTCCAAGCAGCTGGATGGAGTTTCCAAAGGATGGCCCCCATGCTTAAGGGCCCTGGCAGCAACTGCTCTGCTGGCACAAGAAGCAGATAAGCTAACTCTGGGACAGAACTTAAATATCAAGGCGCCTCACGCAGTAGTGACTCTGATGAATACCAGAGGGCACCGCCGGTTATCAGATGTTAGGCTGACCAACTACCAGGGCCTGCTACGTGAAAATCCCCGCATCACCATCGAAGTCTGCAACACCTTGAACCCCGCCACTTTGCTCCCAATGTCAGAGGGTCCCGTTGAACACAGCTGTGCTGAAGTCCTGGACACAGCCTATTCCAGCAGGCCTGACTTCGGGACCAGCCATGGACAGTAGCAGACTGGGAGCTGTATGTGGATGGGAGAAGCTTTGTCAATCCACGAGGGGACAGATGTGCAGGCTACGCCGTGGTAACTCTGGACACTGTAATGGAGGCCAAATCCCTGCCTCAGGGCACCTCGGCTCAGAAGGCTGAACTCATTGCTTTAACTTGAGCCTTAGAGCTGAGTGAAGATACGGTGGTAAACATTTACACCGACTCTCGATAAAGTACACGGAGCACTGTACAAAGAGAGAGGCCTGTTAACTTCAGGGGGAAAAGAAAGAAAGTATCAGCATGACATTTTGCAGCTGCTAGAAGCAGTCTGGAAGCCCTGGAGGGTGGTGGTCGTGCATTGCCGAGGACATCAGCGGGCCCACACCTCCGGGGCCCTGGGAAATTCCCCAGCAGATTCAGCAGCTTGTAGGGCACCATCTGCCCCCTACCGAACAGCAGTCACAGCCCTGCTGATTCCCCAGATCCCTGATCTACTACCTAGAGGAAAGAGACTTTCTCCAGACAGAAGGGGGCAACTGATTAAAGAAGGATGGATCCAATGGCCAGATGGAAGAATAGCAGCACCACGGCTGCTGGGGGCCGCAGTTGTTCAAGCCGTACATGAGACCACTCATTTAGGTCAAGAGCCGCTTGAAAAGATGTTGGGCCGGTACTTTTACATCTCACACTTAGCAGACTTGACCAAAACTGCGGCACAGCGATGCGCTACATGTCGGCAACACAACGCGAGGCAGGGTCCAGCTACTCCCCCTGGAATTCAAGCTTATGGAGCAGCTCCGTTTGAAGATCTCCAGGTAGACTTTATTGAAACGTCCAAGTGTGGAGGACAGAAGTATTTGTTGGTCCTGGTGTGCACATACTCTGGATGGGACTGAAAGAGCCCATGAAGTAACCTGTGTTCTGCTTCGAGATCTTATCCCTAGGTTTGGACTGCCACTGCACATCGGAGCAGACAGTGGACCAGCATTTGTGGCAGATTTAGTCCGGAAAACAGCAACTGTTATATCGGCCCGAGCATAGAAAGTCAACACCAAGACAAAAGTATGCCAAATTGCAGGGTCTTTATTGCCGGCGGCCGCAGAGGACTCACACCTCTCTAACCCATGGCCCCAAAAGGAGGGTGTCAAGACCCTTTATACCCGTAAAAATCACCTTGGGAGTGAGGGTGAGGGGCGGGGGTGGGAGTGAGGGGGTTCTGGACATTCCAGTGGATTCCTGGTCGAAGATGGGGTGAGGGGTCCAGACACTCCGAGGGCCAGGGGACTTTTTGACATTCCAGTTCTTACTTAAGTGGTTCACGAAAGTCGAGGTCAGCATTTGTTTACACATTGCCTGGGTAGGGTGGAAATCACAGTCCTTAATTACTTACTCACATTTGGGTTACAGAGAGCAGTTTCAACAGAAAGCCGAGGTATGGTTGAGGTATGCAGTTTTATGGGGCTTTTACATGTCACACAACCGCCTTGGGTATCACCTGGAAACTGCACACTGCCTACCGACCTCAGAGTTCCGGGAAAAGTGGAACAAAATGAGCTGGACCATCAAAAACAGCTTAGGGAAAGTGTGTCAGGGAACAAGATTAGAGTGGGTGCAGGCAATTCCCTTGGAGTTATTCAAAATTAGAGGCACCCCCTTTAGGAAAAACAGGATATTCCCCTGTGAAGTCTTATACCATAGGCCCCCTCCCCTACTCTGGGCACTCCTGGGAACTCCTCTGGTTTGGGGAGAGATTGAGTTAGGTTGCTAGTCACCAGCTCTAAGGAGAATCGCTTAGGATCCTTCAACCTAAGTAAATAAGAAATGTCCTGTAAGGCTTTTTCTCCCCAGCTCACCCTTTCTCACTAGGTAATGACGTGTGGATAAAGGACAGGAGTACAGGCCCTCTAAAGCCACAGTGGAAAGGACCTCAGACCTGATCCTGACCAATCCCACAGCTGTGAAGGTAGAGGGAATCCCAGCCTGAATCCACCACAGCCGTGTGAAAACCAGCAACAGCTGAGACTTAGACCAAGGCAAGGACTGCAGAATCACCCTAAAAAGGACAACAAGCCTTGCTCCAGCCACACCCCAGAAGCTGGCTGGGCTACACGGCCGAAGCATGAGGAGATTCATCGTGGGACTTGTGCTTCTTTTTTTTTTTTTTTTTTTTTGAGACAGAGTTTCGCTCTTGTTACCCAGGCTGGAGTGCAATGGCACGATCTCGGCTCACCGCAACCTCCGCCTCCCGGGTTCAGGCAATTCTCCTGCCTCAGCCTCCTGAGTAGCTGGGATTACAGGCACGCACCACCATGCCCAGCTAATTTTTTGTATTTTTAGTAGAGACGGGGTTTCACCATGTTGACCAGGATGGTCTCGATCTCTTGACCTCATGATCCACCCGCCTCGGCCTCCCACAGTGCTGGGATTACACGCTTGAGCCACCGCGCCCGGCATTTGTTCTTCTTAATATCTGGAGTTGCACAGTGGGAACATTAACTAACTTTGAAGAATGCCCTCAGTAAGTACACCAGGTAGGATGTAAAAGTTACTCCCATTCTTTTGTCCTGCAGTTCTTATAAATGTATGGGGACACAGAAGGGAACCTGTTTATATAGTGGTACTCAATATAAGGTGTGTAATCTGTGAGATGGACAGGTAGCTGTGTCCTAGGCATCATTAAGCCCTCTTTCTTCCTATTATCTGTTAAGATCAGTGAGCTGTTAGGGCATCCAGTTTACTCCACTAGGGAGAAGAGAGACCTAAAACTAGGGAATTATTGAGTACTATGGGCCGGCCACATGAGCTGAAGATGGCTCATGGGGATACCGGACCCCTATTTACATGCTCAACCAGATCATCCGGTTGCAGGCTGTTTTGGAAATACTCACTAATGAAACAGGCAAAGCTCTGTCCCTCTTGGTCCGACAAAAAACTCAGATGAGAAATGCTATTTATCAGAGCCGACTGGCCCTAGATTGTTTGCTAGCAGCTGAAGGAGTAGTCTGGGGAAAATTCAGTCTAACCAACTGCTGTCTGCACGTAGATGACCATGGTCAGGCAGTGGAGGATATTGTGTGAGACATGACCAAACTGGCACACGTGCCTGTACAGGTGTGGCACAGATTTAACCCTGAGTCCTTATTTGGAGGTTGGTTCTCATCCTTGGGAGGATTCAAAACCCTCATCATAAGTGTTCTAATAATAATAGGTGTTTGTTTACTGCTCCCTTGTCTACTGCCCCTGTTCCTTCAGATGATGAGGGGATTCATCACTACTGCAGTTAGCCAAAAAATGACATCACAAGTGTATTATATGAAACATTATCAGTCTCTTTCTTCAGAAAATCTGAAAAGTGAGAATGAAAGTGAGACCTCTCACTAATATTATAAAGTGGTGAGGGTCTCAAGGGGGGCGGGTGAAGAGGGAGACCCAGGCGTCTCGGATCAACTCCCCCTTTTCATTCCTAAGACTGTAAACCGAAGCCGCTTTCATATGTAATTCCTAAGACTGTAAACTGAGAGCCTTTTCATATGTTAAGCTATAAACCTAAGATTCTTCCACATGTAACATCTAAAGTATAAGCCTATATAAAGAAGGAACCTTCCTTTGTTAGGGGAGCTTGGCTATTAGGCAAATATGCCACCTTGCTCCCAGCCGAATAAACTCCTTCCTCCTGTATTTGGTGCCCGAGAGATCCGTTTCCTGCGGCCGCTCCTGCTGCAATGAAACCATTTGATCAGTATCTTTTTGGTATGCTATTGGATTAGGTTAGCTGGGAATTTTGTTTTTTTTTTTTTTTTTTTTTTGAGACGG
>NW_022437025.1:2653764-2678315 GCF_009761245.1 Sapajus apella
GTTGACCAGGATGGTCTCGATCTCTTGACCTCGTGATCCACCCGCCTCGGCCTCCCAAAGTGCTGGGATTACAGGCTTGAGCCACCGCGCCCGGCCTGTTAGCTAGGATTTTTTATGGATTTTGCATCTATGTTCTTCAGGGATATTGATCTGTAGTTTTCTTTTTTTTGCTATGTCCTTTCCTGGTCTTGGTATTAGGGTGACACTTGCTTCACAGAATGATTTAGGAAGCACTCCCTCTTTATCTTTTGGAATAGTGTCAACAGGGTTGGTACCAATTCTTCTTTGACTGATAGAATTCAGCTGTGAATCCGTCTGGTCCTGGACATTTTTTGGTTGGTAATTAAATTACTATTTCAATCTCACAGCTTATTGGCCTGTTCAGAGTTTCTGCTTCTTCCTGGTTTAATCTAGGAGGGTTGTATAGTTCCAGGAATTTACTCATCTCCTCTAGGTTTCCTAGTTTATGTGCATAGAGGTGTTTATAGTAGCCCTGAATGATTTTTCTTTTTTTTTTTGAGGCTGAGTCTCACTCTATCTGCCAGGCTGGAGTGTAGTGGTGTGATCTCAGCTGACTGCAATCTCCATCTCCTGGGTTCAAGCAATTCTTGTGCCTCAGCCTCCCGAGTGGCTGGAATTACAGATACCCACCACCATGCCTTGCTATTTTTTTCTTTTTTGTATTTTTAGTAGAGATGGGGGGGTCTCATCATGTTGGCCAGGCTGGTCTCGAACTCCTGACCTCAAGGGATCTGCCTACCTTGGACTCCTGAAGTGTTGGGATTACAGGTGTGAGCCACCTCGCCCAGCTGACCTTTTGTATTTCTGTGGTATCAGTTGTAATATCTCCTGTTTTGTTTCTAATTGGGCTTATTTGGATCTTCTCCCTTCTTGGTTAATCTTGCTAATGGTCTGTCAATTTTATTTATCTTTTCAAACAACTAGCTTTTTATTTTATCTTTTGTATTTTTGTTCATTTCAATTTCATTTGGCTCTGCTCTGACCTTGGTTATTTCTTTTCTTCTGCTGGGTCTGGGTCTGGTTTGTTCTTGTTTCTCTAGCTCCATGAGGTGTGACCTTAGATGGTCCATTTGTGCTCTTCAGATCTTTCGATTGCAGGCATTTAATGGTATGGTCCTCCCTCAGCACCACCTTTGCTGCACCCCACAGGTATCGATAGGCTGTGTCACTGTTATAGTTCAGCTCAAGTCATTTTAAAATTTCCATCTTGATTTCATTCTTGAAATCAAGGTTATTTAATTTTCATGTATTTGTATGGTTTTTGAGGGTTTCTTTTGGAGTTGATTTCCAATTTTCTTCCACTGTGGGCTGAGGGTGTACCTGCTATGATTTTGATTTTCTTAAATTTGCTGAAACTTGTCTTGTGGCCTCTCATATGATCTATCTTGAAGAAGGTTCCATGTGCTGATGAATAGAATTATGAAACCCCAAAATCTGAGACAGGCCTCAGCTAATTAAGAAAGTTTATTTTGCCAAGACTGAGGACAAATACGTGTGATGCAGCCTCAGGGGGTCCTGATGTCCTGTGCTCAAGGCGGTCAGTGTCAGGTCTCCATATGCAAGCCCGGAGCCTCAAAGTCTGAAGTCCTGCTTGCCTTGGCTGATCGTCTCCCACCCCCGCCTGCATTCGCCATTGTCCCTAATGGCACAGCGGAGCTTCCTCTGACAAGCCCCTCACCCCACCCTGCCATCTTAATGGTTACTATGATAATGTGACTGCTCCTCACCCCACCCTACCACCTTAACTACTCTTCCCCACCCGCCACTGTGACTGAACTGATGGTCATGTACGCTCCCTGCCCCTGCCCCCACCACTGTAACTGATCTTACTCTGTAACTTTCCACTGCCTACCCCAAACCTACAAAACCAACTCCTATCCCACTGCCCTTTGCTAACACCCTTTTTGGCCTTAGCCCACCTGCACCCACGTGAATAAACAGCCATGTTGCTCCCACAAAGCCTGTTTGGGGGGGTCTCTTCATTTGAAGTGCACATTTTTAACAGAGCACAGTTTGGTTTTACATAGTCTAGGGAGACATGAGACATCAACCAACATGATGCACATTTGTTCAGTCTGGAAAGGCAGATAACTCGAAGCAAAGGCGGGAGACCCCCCAGGTCAAGGGTAGATAGGAGGCAAACAGCTGCATTCTTTTGAGTTTCTGATAGGCCTCTCCAAAGCAGGCGAGCAGAGTGGGGACTTTGAATAGAATGGGAGGCAGGTTGGCCGTAAGCAGTTCCCAGCTTGACTTGTCCCTTTAGCTTAGTGATTTGGGGACCCCACAACTTATTCTCCTTTCATAGAATGTATATTCTGCAGTTTTGGGTAGAATGTTCTGTGAATGTCTGTTAAGTCCATTTGTTCTTGGGTACAGCTTAGTCCATTGTTTCTCTGTTGACCTTCTTTCTTGATGACCTGTTTAGTGTTGTCAGTGGAGGACTGAGGTCACCCACTGTTACTGTGTTGCCCTCAATCTCATTACTTAGGTCTAGTAGTAATTGTTTTATGAAGTTTTTTTTTGTTTGTTTGTTTGTTTTTGAGACAGTGTTTCCTTGTTCTGTCACCAGGTACCAGGCTGTAGTGTAGTGGTGCAATCTCAGCTCACTGCAACCTCTGTTTCCCAGGTGCAAGAAATTCTCCTGCCTCAGCCTCCCAAGTAGCTAGGACTGCAGGCATGTACCACCACACACAGCTAATTTTTGTATTTTAGTAGAGATGGGGTTTTACTATATTGGCCAGGATGGTCTTGATCTCTTGACCTCATGATCCACCCGCCTCTACCTCCCAAAGTGCTGGGATTACAGGCGTGAGCCATTGCGCCCAGCAAGTTTTTTATAAATTTGGGAGCTACAGTGTTAGGTGCGTATATGTTACCATTGTGATAGTTTCCTGTTGGACTAGTCCTTTTAGCATTATATAATGACCCTCTTTGTCTTTTTTTTTTTTTTTTAAATCTTTTTTTTTTTTTTTTTTTTTTTGAGACGGAGTCTCGCTCTTGTTACCCAGACTGGAGTGCAATGGTGCGATCTCGGCTCACCGCAACCTCCGCCTCCTGGATTCAGGCAATTCTCCTGCCTCAGCCTCCTGAGTAGCTGGGATTACAGGCATGCGCCACCATGCCCAGCTGATTTTTTGTAGTTTTAGTAGAGACAGGGTTTCACCATGTAGACCAGGATGGTCTCAATCTCTTGACCTCGTGATCCACCCGCCTCGGCCTCCTAAAGTGCTGGGATTACAGGCGTGAGCCACCGCACCCGGCCCCTCTTTGTCTTTTTTAACTGTTGTTGCTTTAAAGTTTGTTTTGTCTGATAAAAGAATAGCTGTGTTATACTGGACCGAGCATAGAAAGTTAACACCAAGACAAAAGTATGCCAAATTGCAGGGTCTTTATTATGCCAGCGACCACAGAGGACTCACGTCTCTCCAACCTGTGGCGTCGAACTCAGGGTGAGCAGGGTTTTTAAGCTGAAAAACCACATCTTAGTTTTAGGACCCAGAGGGTGAGGAGCGGGGATGGGGATGAAGGGCTTCAGGCATTCTGAGGGCTAGTGGATTCTGTAAATCACCTCCTGGGCAGAGACGAGGGTGAGGGGGGCTCCGGACATTCCAAGGACCAGGGGACTTTTGTCACTCTGATTGTTATTTAAGTGGTTTACAGAAGTCAAGATAAACGTTAGTTCACACATTATCTGGGTAGGGTGAAAATGACAGATCTTAGTTACTTATTACAAGTTGCAGGGGCCAAGATGGCATTAGCGTGGGCTGCTTATTCTGGTACTGATAAGAAAAGGTAAGCAGCTTTACATAGTGGGCAGTTTGCAGAGCAAACTAGCAGTTTTATTTACCGAAGCCAAGGCCAGCAGTTATTGTGAGGAGAATGGGGCAGCCGTTACAACTTATTTTAAAAAACAGCTTTTTCTTTTTTTTTTTTTTTTGGGGACGGAGTTTTGCTCTTGTTACCCAGGCTGGAGTGCAATGGCGCGATCTCAGCTCACCGCAACCACCGCCTCCCAGGTTCAGGCAATTCTCCTGCCTCAGCCTCCTGAGTAGCTGGGACCACAGGCACACGCCACCATGCCCAGCTAATTTTTTGTAGTTTTAGTAGAGACGGGGTTTCACCGTGTTGACCAGGATGGTCTCGATCTCTTGACCTCGTGACCCACCCGCCTCGGCCTCCCAAAGTGCTGGGATTACAGGCTTGAGCCACCGCACCCGGCCTAGCTTTTTCTTTTATAAAATGATGTTGCTCAGGCTCTTACTCTAGGCCAGCTACAGCACAATATCACAGCTGCCCCTGTTCTATTGAAAACACATGCTTTGAATGAAGAGATCCCCCCCTGCCCCCAAAACAGGCTTCGTGTGAGCAACATGGCTGTTTATTCATCTGGGTGCAGGTGGGCTAAGGCTGAAAAGGGCGTTAGCAAAGGGCAATGGAATAGGAGTTGGTTTTGTAGGTTTGGGGTGGGCAGTGGAAAGTTACAGAGTAAGATCAGTTACACTGGTGGGGGTAGGGGCAGGGAGCGTACATTACCATCAGTTCAGTCACAGTGGTGGGTGGGATAAGAGTATTATCATAATAACAGTTAAGATGGAAGTATGGGGTGAGGGCTTGTCGGGGGAAGCTCGCTGGGTCATTAGGGACAATGGGGAACTCGGGCTGGGGGTGAGAGGTGATTAGTAGAGGCAAGCAAAACTTCAGACTTTCAGGTTCCAGGCTTGCATATGGAGACCTGACATGCTCACTTTTGGTGTCCATTTGCATGGAATATCTTTTTTTTTCTTTTGTGATGGCGTTTCACCCCGCTAATTTTGTATTTTTAGTAGAGACGGGGTTTCACCATGTTAGTCAGGCTGGTCTCGAACTCCTGACCTCAGGTGATCTGCCCACCTCAGCCTCCCGAAGTGCTGGGATTACAGGCATGAGCTACCGTGCCTGGCCTTGCATGGAATTTTTTTTTCACCCCTTTACTTTAAGTTTATGTGAGTCCTTATGTGGCAGATGAATCTCTTGAAGACAACAGATACTTGTTTGGTGCATTCTTATCCATTCTGCCATTGTGTATCTTTCAAGTGGTCCATTTGATGTTAGCAGTGAGGTGTGAGGTAATATTCTATTCATGGTGGTATTTGTTGCCTGAATACTTTGGGTTTTTTTTCATTGTGTTGTTGTTTTACAGGTTCTGTGAGACTTGTGCTTTAAGGAAATTGTATTTTGGTGTGTTTTGAGAATTTGCTCTAAATCAAGATTTAGAGCACCTTTTAGCAATTCGTGTGGTGCTTGGCTAATTTAACTCAATGCCAAACTTCTTGGAATCTTTGTTTGTTTTTTAAAAATTCTTTGTTTTTGTCTTTGCTGGATTGGGTTAATTCAAAAGCCTTGTCTTCAAGCTCTGAAGTTCTTTCTTCTACTTGTTCAATTCTATTGCTGAGACTTTCCAACACATTTTGCAGTTCTCTAAGTGTGCCCTTCATTTCTAGATATCGTGATTGGTTTTTTAATTCATGTTATCTATTTCACTAGAGATTTTTCCATTCATTCTCTGTATCATTTTTTCAATATATATACGTTGGACTTTGCCTTTCTCTGGTGGGCCCTTGATTAGCTTAAGAGTCAACCTTCTGAATCCTTTTTCTGGCAATTCAGAGACTTTGTCTTGGTTGGGATCCATTGCTGGTGAGCTAGAGTAATCTTTTGGGGGTGTTAAAGAACCTTGTTTCGTCATGTTACCAGAATTGTTTTTCTGGTTCCTTCTCATTTGGGTAGATTATGTCAGAGGGAAGATCTGGGACTCAAGGGCTGCTGTTCAGATTCCTTGTCCCCCAGGGTGCTCCCTTGATGTGGTGCTCCCCCCTCCCCCTACGGATGGGGCTTCCTGAGAACTGAACTGCAGGGATTGTTACTTACCTTCTGGATCTAGCCACCCAGCAAAGCTACCAGGCTCCGTCCTGGTACTGGGGTGTGTCTGCAAGGAGTCCTGGGATATGACCTGTCTTCAGGCCTCTCAGCTGTGGATAGCAGCACCTGCACCAGTGGACACAACAGGGGAGTGAAGCGGGCTCGGTGAGGGTCCTGCGTTGTGTTTTTGTTAGGGGCTCTGGTTGTGTGTTGGTCGGCCTCCAGCCAGGAGGCGGTGCTTTCAGAAGCGCCTCAGCAATGGTAGGGTCATGTTAGATACAGGGAACTCCAAGTTTCTCTTCAGAGAATCAGCATGTCAGTATGTTCAGCTCTCTTATTCTTTAATTCTCCATTTTATTTTATTTTATTTTTATTTTTATTTTATTTTTTTTGAGACGGAGTTTCGCTCTTGTTACCCAGGCTGGAGTGCAATGGCGCGAACTTGGCTGACCGCAACCTCCGCCTCCCGGGTTCAGGCAATTCTCCTGCCTCAGCCTCCTGAGTAGCTGGGATTACAGGCACGCGCCACCATGCCCAGCTAATTTTTTGTATTTTTAGTAGAGATGGGGTTTCACTGTGTTGACCAGGATGGTCTCGATCTCTTGACCTCGTGATCCACCCGCCTCGGCCTCCCAAAGTGCTGGGATTACAGGCTTGAGCCACCGCGCCCGGCCTAATTCTCCATTTTAAAGTTTAACTTCCTGGTTCTCTGCACCCCCTTGCCTCTAGTTTTGGTAAACCACTTTTCCACCAGTTCTAATCAGTAGTTCACACCTGTACCCCTGGTCACCTGCTCTGACCTGTTCCATAACCGTCCTTCCTGCCAAACTACGCACCCTGTCACTTTGGCTCGTACCCCTGCTCTCTTTAAAATAGCCAATCAGAATTAGTTTAGACTGTGTGGTCCAACCCTAGCCAACAGGGGAACGACAGGGCAGTAGGGGCTACCTGCATCAGGAATGATAACCCCTCCCCTCCCTCATCCAGGTGTGCTCTCACCATTGCTCCATCTGTGAAACACACCCTTCTATAGACGTAAATTGCCTTGCTGAGGAAATTAACATTCAAGTGTGACTTCTTTTGCCGCACTGAAAATTGACACATAATAATCAGGTGGTGAGTAGGGCCATAGAGCTCCCAAGAAATTACGTTCTTTGTCTTTGGAGTTCCTCGGCTGTCCCACGGAGCCTGCAGTGGCAATCTGCCTTCTTCAAAGGGTCTGTGGATTCTCTCGGCTTCCCTGGTATATTCCTGCTGTAGTTCTTGGAGCAAAAGTTCACAATGTGGGTCTCTTCATGCTTCTCTGTCCATCCAAGTGAAAGCTGCATGTTAGTCCTGCCTCCTACCTGCCATCTCCCCACTATTGTGTGTTTTTTTTTTTTTTTCTAAGACGGAGTCTTGCTCTGTCGCCCAGGCTGGAGTGCAGTGGCACAATCTTGACTCACTGCAACCTCCAGTTCCTGGGTTCCAGCAATTCTCCATTCTCCTGCCTCAGTCTCCCGCGTAGCTGGGATTAGAGACATTTGCCACCATGCCCGGCTAATTTTGTATTTTCAGTAGAGACAGCATTTTACCATGTTGGCCAGGCTGCCCTTGAACTCCTGACCTCAGGTGATCCACCTGCCTCAGTCTCCCAAGGTGCTGGGATTATAGGCGTGAGCAACCACGCCCAGCCAATTGTGGTTCTTAATCACCATGCTGTTCCGCAGAAAGACCGACTGGATGTGAATGCTGTTGAACAATCTTCTTTACCTCAACTTCGAGCCGTTTGGTTTTGATCATTTTGGTTCACAGAGCCTCCTGTTAAGGAGTGTGCCTCGGTTTCTTGACTCATCCTCCCAAAAGCCATCAGTACAGTCTCCCTGATGCGCTGTCCCCTCAAGTGTCTTAAGTGCTTGTACGCAGCCATCCTTTGTACATCAAATGGTCTCATCAAGTTAGAGGAACAAAACATGAAGAAAACATCATCATCTAACTAATTTGACATTGCGAATTATGAATTTCACACTGAGACCAAACACATCCATTATGATGGTGACAGAAAATGATGTCAGTGCTCAAGGTTTCAGTCACTATCTCGAAATGGAGAGGCTGAGTAAGAGCAGGGAAGGTTAAACTAACTTAAATGTGGCCTAAAGCTTCCTCAGCATATGGCAAATCCTAACCTAATCTGCAAACAAACTACAGCCCGAATATACTCCCAGGAATAAGAACCCTTTCCCTTCCCTGGAAGATTCCCCTGGATGTACTCCCAGGAATAAGAACCCCTTGCCCTCCCTGGAATATTCCCCTGGATATACTCCCAGGAATAAGAGCCCCTCCCCCTCCCTGGAAGATTCCCCTGGATATACTCCCAGGAATAAGAACCCCTTACCCTCCCTGGAATATTCCCCTGGATATACTCCCAGGAATAAGAACCCCTCCCCCTCCCTGGAATATTCCCCTGGATATACTCCCAGGAATAAGAACCCCTCCCCCTCCCTGGAATATTCACCTGGATATACTCCCAGGAATAAGAACCCCTCCTCCTCCCTGGAATATTCCCCTGGATATACTCCCAGGCTGCAGTGTGTTTGCAGATTAAATTAGGGTTTGCTATAGTCACAGGACTCTTTGGAAGAAGTCACTGAGTCTTGGCCCATCTGAGCTGCTGAGCTCTCAGCCAATCACAGGCTGCAGACTCCTCAGGCGGGTTCAAAGAAGGCAAGCGCCTAGTTGTGGCCAGCCGGGGGATTTCTGTGTCACTTCTCTTTTCTGTCCATAAATACTGCCTGCCCAAGGTTGCTGGACGGAGCTCTCTGAGCCTCCGCTGGTTTGCGGTGCTGCCGAATTCAGGAATTATTTCATTGTTCAAATAAACTCTGCTAAATTTAATTTGTCTAAAGTTTTTCTTTTCTTTTCTTTTTTTTGAGACAGAGTCTCGCTCTGTTGCCCAGGCTGGATGGCAATGGTGCTATCTTGGCTCACTGCAGCCTCTACCTTCCAGGTTCAAGTGAGTCTCCTGCCTCAGCCTCCTGAGTAGCTGGGATTACAGGCCTGTGTCACCACACCCGGCTAATTTTTGTGTTTCTAGTGGAGACGGGGTTTCACCGTGTTAGCCGGGCTGCTAAGTGGTTTTAGGGACAAGAAGATGTGAGGCTGTGAAAAGCACCTGGGGCTGTACCTGGCACAGCAGGTGCTCCGGGAGGCTGAGGCTGTGCACATACCCGACTGGGCCTCACACCATCACAGGCCAGACCTCGCTCAGTTCTGCGTCAGCAGCCCCCCACCCCAACTCGTCTACCGCCTCCTCAGTGTGATGGGAAATTCCCCACCCTTTGGGTCCTGAGTCTTCACCCGCCAGCTCTGGGCTGGGTGGGGCAGCTCATCTTACCAGCTTCACCCCCAGTCAGAGGTTGGCAGGAGGGGCAGTGCAGGCTGGGGGCTCAGAGGCAAGGCCACCAGACCAGAGCCGTTCTGAGCTGCTGTGGTGGGCCCCAGGCTGCGCACATCAGGGGTACCCCTCAGTGGAGAGGTGACACTGCAGGGCATCACAGCATTGAGGGTTTGCACATGAGAGTCCATGTAATCGGGCGGAGGGTGGCACTTTTGGAAGGGGGTGTTCTCAGGGTTGTAGCTGGGGGCCTGGAGCACTGGCCAGCCTGGCTCGGGGGACCCACACCTGTGGAATGAAGGCCAAGATCCACTTCTGAGGACAGAGAAATGGAAGTGGGGAGGAAGTGGGCCCTGGGCCCTGGGCTGGGCAGCTGGCTGAAGACCTGGTGAGACCCCGTCAGAACCCACATGAGGCCAGGTGGGGCGGGGAGTTCTGGGTGCCTGGTGGGGTAAGTCCCTCCTTCACTCCTGCTAAGGCAGCCTGGTCCTGCCAGGGGCCTGGGAGAGGCCTGGGGAGCTGAGGTGGGAGCAGCCCTCAAGTCTCTTCTGGGGTCCCCTTTCCCAGGAGCCCTCCCAGGCTCATCTGCTCCCCTGTTCCTTCTGCTTCTGGTCATGAGGGGCTTTGCTGCCATGCAGGCCACCTTGCACCCTCAGGTCTCGGTGCCCAGCACTGGCTGGGAAGGACTGGCTGCCCCTCCTGACCCTGGACTGGGGTGATAGCTGGGGACCCCTTGAGGTGACATGGGAACCCCACCACTGTTGAAGGCCACAGCTTCCCCTTCCCAAGCCCCACGTGGCTTCCCCTTCCAGAACTCCGTGCATTCCTGAAGGTCATGTGGCTGGCAGGGGGCGGTGGTGGGGGTGGGGGGTGCCAGGAGAGGGGGTGTTTTGGAGGGAGGTGGATGGGGCAGGCTGTTGTGTACAAACAGCCGCCACCCACGGCACTCAGAGGCCGGAAGTGGGCCCCAGAATAGAATGGGCTGCTTTCAAGTTCCAAATTTGTCTCTGGGGGTGAGAGCAGGGTGGATGTAAAAATAGAAAAGTCAGTGCGTGCGTGGGTCCTGTGTCCTCCACCCACAGACCTGGTGTTACAAAATAGAGTTTCCTGGTAGGACCTGCCTGACATCCTCGTTTTATGTAGAAAATTGACTCAAACAAACCTCAGAGGACAGAGCCAGCAATCGACCTGGGCTAGGAGTGTGGCGGCCAGGCGGGCAGGGCAGGCCTGCCCGGGGAGTGCTGGTGGCCTGGGGGCGCTGGCTGGCCCTTGACCTGGTGTGAGCTCTGGCTCCATTTCCCTCGCCCCGCCCTCCAGGGCTGTGCCCCTGCCAGGAGAGTCCTCCCAGGTTGTGGGAGCCCAGCTCAGTCCCACTGTGCCCAGAGAGCCTTCTCCGCCTTTGTCAGCCTTCACTAGCTCTCAGGCTGGCCAAGAAGCCAGCCCTGTCCTGGGCACGACGGGCAGTGGGTGAGCTGGCTGTGGGCCCCGCCCTCCACAGGCTCACTGAGGGCAGCTGGCCAGAAGCCCACAGGCTGTGGCCGCCACTGAGGATGTTTTCTGAGCAGGCCCCGTGCTGGACCATCCTGGGGACCAGAGCGACTGGAAGAGCCCTGCCTGGGGCTGGGGACGGGGTGGTTAGGAGGGCCGGTTCCGGGCAGTGTGGCGGGTGAGACCTGGGATGGAGGTGGGCATCTGGACATGACTGTAGGGTCTGGGGGGGTCCCTGGGGTAATGCTACTGAGCTGGCTTTCCCGGGATGACGCTGGAGAGCAGTGGAGGCAGAGGGGGGGCAGCGTGCATCGAACTCTGGCTTGGGGTCTGGCTGAGACCTGAGCAGGCCTCCACGCCTCCTCCCTCACCCAGCACACACGTCCTACAAGCCCATCCACCATCCACTGCTCCCCCTCCAGCCCCGGGCTGCTGCTTTCCCCTTCACTCAGCAAAGGAGAAACCACTCCGCATCCCACCCAGGGCAACACGTGAGACAGCCAGGCTTGGCTGGGATGCAGAGATGGCCCAGAGCCTGGGGGGTGGCTCCCGTCCAGCCCACCTCCCTGCCAGAGTGCCCGCTTCCAGCCCAGCCTCCTGGAAGAGATGCCAGCTCCCGGCCCGGTCCTCAGAGCCAGCCTGACACTTTTGTGTGAGGCCCAGCCCTCCTCCTCAAACTCCTCTTCCCACGAGCCACGTCCTCCCCACACCCTCCTCTGCCCCTCCCTCCAGTGCGGGGCTGTGTGGCCTGGGAACTGTGTGGGATGGCTCCAAATAGCCTCCCCCAGGGAGTGGAGATTGGGGGAGATAGGGTGAGAACCTGTCCCCTCCTGTCCCCAAGGAAGCAGGTGGGCAGCCTGTGGCCTTGGCTTTACCTAGGAATTGCCTGCCCTAGTGAGGCGGCCTGGTGAGGTGGTACACAATATCACCGTGGGGCCACTCCTGGGGGCAGGGACAGGCTAGAGGGCAGGGTTCATGCTTCCAAGGTCTTCTGGACACGGGACCCGATTGGCAGCTCTGCCCAAAACCTGGCAAGGATGGGCACAGTGGCTCAGTTCAGTAATCCCAGCACTGTGGGAGCCGAGGTGGGCGGATCATTTGAGCCCAGTAGTTTGAGACCAGTGTGAGCAACATGGTGAGACCCTATCTGCCACTGCCCTGCAGCCTGGGCAACAGAGTGAGGTCCGATCTCAAAAGAAAAACCCTACCTAAGCCCTTCCTTGGGGCTGCCCCTTAAGGCCTTTGTTGTTCATTCACCAGCCAAGCACTGGGAGTCTGACTGGTGGCTTAGGTTCCCCGGGAAGCAGAGCCCAGACCAAGGGAAGTGAGGTCACCAGGCACACCCGGCCAGGGCGACGTAGGGGTGGGCACAGCAAGTGCAAAGGCACTGAGGCGGAACGCACCTGTGGAGCTGGAGGAGACGGGGCCAGTGCGGCCAGCGCAGAGCAGGCCATGGAGAGAGGACTCGGCGCAGGCCGGTGGCGCAGGCTTGGTCTGGGCCCTGCCCGTGCGAGGACAGAAGGCATTTGCCTTGGGGGAAGCAGAAGTTACTGAAAGTTCTGAGTGAAGTGACATGACTCACACTGTGACACGACCCCTCTGGTGTGACATGGACACTGGCAGGCGAGGGCAGGAGAGGGAGGATGAGGCAGGCAGGGGCTGAGGAGGGCGGGATTCCAGGGGCACTTTGCTGATAGAACCTTCAGGGTGGACAGGATGTGGGCTGAGAGGAGAGGCATCAGTGCGGAGGACCCCAGGTCTTGCTGGCCAGGAAGGAAGAAGAGACTTAGAGGGGTCCCTAGCGCATAAAGCCCCTGCTGGGAGACCTGTGACCCTGAGACCAGCCCTCCCATCCTAACTGCCACCTTGTCCTCAGCAGGGCCCTGCCCCACCCCCACACAGCAGCTGCCTCTGCAGGTTCTGGGTCCTGCCAAATCAGCAGCGTGGCCGCTGGCACACAGGGATGGGTGTGGCGGGAACCTTTGTGGTTGGGGCATCACCATGGGCTTCTACCACCAATGTGCCCTGCAGAGGCCTGCTCCTCAGCTCCCTGCCAGCCTGTGGGCCTCGCCTCACCTCTGCTCACCTGCCCTGCACACCCTCCCAGTAGGTGAGGTCATCTTCCTCACCGGCGCCTGCCCTGTGAGCTCCAGCAGGAGACCCTGCGTGCCCAGAGGCTCTGGCCTCAGCCTCCAGCAGCATCGTGCTAGGATGGGCTGCTGGGAGCTGCCCTGAGGCCCTGACTAGGGTTCCTTCCTCCCACTCCCTGGGGTTGGACTGGTGAGGGAGAAGGGGAGTAACACGGGGTGTCGAATTCTCCCCAAGGTGGAGGCTGCACCCTGTTTCCCGTTTGGATGAGGTGCCCTGCACAGAGGCAGATTTGTGCTACTGGGTGATCATTTTCTGGGCCCCTGGTCTGTCCACAGTCTGTAGTGACACTGCTCCAGCAGCTCTGGGCCTGGCATCCAAGGCCAGCCCTGCACTCCCTGCCCTGCAGTCAGGCCCTGGCAGGGTGGCACCCACATGTGGCTCTGTTCCACTCCGCTCCTGGTGTCTGCCCCTCCCCCTGCTGCCCCTCGGGGAACAGGACACTTGCTGTGACCCGGTGGCATCTGCTCATTTGTCCATTTGCTCCTCCCATGAGCCACAGGGTAGGGACTTCCCTGTATCATCTTGGGGTTCCTGGTGTCTGGTGTGGGGCCAGGCATCCCTTTCATGGAACAGGACATCAGGGACATCAAGATGTCCAGCCCCAGGGTCATGAGTGTTTTGTCAGGAGCCCCATCCCGGCCCAGCCTGGAGCCTCCTCCACATGGGGCCTCTTACAGGAGTGAGGCAGCCCTGTGGGGTGCGGACAGCAGCAGCACTGAGCACAGGATGGGGCTGAGCTCCACGATGGCTGTGTTCCTACCCCTTCCTCCTGCCTAGGAAAAGGTGAGACAGCCTATGGTGTGGGGTGGGCAGAAGAGCTGCAGGCTCCCTGAGGCTGGGACGAGCAGAGTTGAGACCTGGTCAGCCAGGCCCAGGACACCTACAGGTGGCGATGTGAGCAGGCCCCCCAGAGGGCAAGTGCCCCAGCCGGCCAGCACCCATCTCCTCCATCGCTGGGGTCTAAGTTCAGCCCTGAGAGCTAGGCCATTGGGGGGTAGAGTCACAGCCCAGCATCGGCGTGAGGGGTGGCCCTGGGCCCAGTGGTAGAGTCACAGCCCCAGCGTCGGGGTCCCTCCTCTCTGTCTGGACTCTGGACCTGGCTCCTCCCACTTACTCCCCTCCCCAGTTAACCTCTCTGGCCCCTGGTGTGTCTCTCCAGCAGGGAGGAGGGCTATTGCGGCCAGGGATCCCCTTTCTGAGGCCTGGAACGCACTGCTGGGCAGCTCAGGGACAGGTGAGTCCCTGACAGTGACTCAGCCCACACTCGGTCCAGCTGCGACCCCAGGCAACTGCTTGGCCTGGCGACGTCTCCTGGGGGCCCTCAGGTATCTCACCCTGTGGGACCCAAACCCAGTCCTTCACCTGCTGCAGGGCCAGCCCTGGACACCCCCGCCCCTGCCTGATTTGGAGCAGCCAGTCCAGCCCCTGTTATTGCTGCCTGATGGACTCTGGCCCCCTGAACACAGCACAGAGGTCAGATAGGGCCAGGTCACCACCACCCACCTCCAGCTCCCTTGGGTTCCCAGCAAGAGCCTGTCCTCCTTCTGTTCACAGCTTCCTGGGCCCTGGGACCTGAGGTCCAGTCCCTACTCCTCCTCGGGAGGAGTCCCCCCGCATGCTCCAAGCAGTTGACCCCCACAGTGGGGGACTCCGCTCACCCTCAAGCTCTGCAGTCCCTGCCTGGTCTCTCCATCACCTTTGCTCTCTCCACAGCTCCCTCCATCTACCTGGCCCTGAGGGCTCACCAAGGAGGCCATTTCCTCCCAGTAAGCCCCCTGCTCTCCTGGCCCCTGCCCCTCACCGAGGAATCTGGGTCTATAGGTCTACTATTAGGTGGCAGTCGGGAAAGGGTGATGGTGGAGGAAAGGGAGCCTCAGAGGAGGCCAAGTGAAAAGCACCCGGTCCCCTTCGCCTCGCAGCCTCCGAGAAGACCTCTGAGCCACTGGGGTCCAGAGCTGGTCCAAAGCGAGGTCGGAAGTGGCTGAAAAGTACCCTAGAGGCCAGTTGGAAACAGACAAGGTTCCCTGGTGCCAGGCAAGCCCCCCTCTGCCTCCTCCCCTCCTGTCTTGGCCTGGGCCAGAGTCGCACCCATGCGCAGGGGTGGGGTCACCCAGGATCAGGACCACGGGGTTGGGGGGGCGGACAGCGCCTTTTCCACCTAGCTCGCTGGGCACGGGGCTGTCACCGGGAGGGACGCGCAGGAGGAACAGACAGGCTGCGTCGCTCACCCGCGGGTACTGAGCGCCTACTGCGGACCCGGCGCCTGAGCCCCCAGGGGCCGCCTCCCGGGTGGCGGAGGCCACGTGCAGCCCCCGCCCACCCTGAGGTCCCGGCCCGCCCCGCGCCCCGCCCGGGCCCCGAGGACTGCGGGAGCGGCCGGGGAGAGGCGGGGCCGGCCCGGGGCGGGCCCGGAGGAGGGCGGGCGGGGGCGGGACGGAGCTGTGGGCGGCGGGCAGCGGGCGGGAGCGCCCGGGTGTCCAGCGGAGCAGCCGCCTCCACCCAGGGCCGGCGGGCCAGGACGGCGCTCGGCGGGTAAGCTTCCGCGGCGGGTCTCGGCGGTCTGGGGGTGTCTTGGCGGGTCTCGGGGGAGCCTGACGGTCTTGGCAGGTCTCGGGGGGCGGGTCTCGGCAGTCTCGGGGGGTCTCGGGGGTCTCGGGGGTCTCGACGGGTCTCCGGAGGTCTCGGGGGTCTCGGGGGAATGTCGGGGTCCCGGCAGGTCCTAGCGGATCTCGGGGGTCCGGGGTGAGCAGCGGCCTCCCCGGGCCCCGGGGCCTCCGTGTCCTCGCCGCAGGGGGAACGGGGCCTGGCAAGGGGGTGGCGCTGCCGGAGGGAGCGCGGCTTCAGGCGGGGGCCGGTGTCCCTTTCCGGGGGTTCAGGGATGACAGGCGATGCGACGCGTCTGTTTCGCTTCCCTCGCACCCCTCTGGCCCCGCGGCGGGGTCCCCTTACGCGACCCTCCCCGCAAGACTCACAGGGGGCGGTGGGCACTTGCTCTCCCCCCTCCGCGGAATCCAGACTTTCCTTCCCGCGGCCGCGCTTCGCGGAGGGCGAGAAAAGCCGCCCAGGACGCTGATTCACACTGAAGTGTGAGTGACTGATATCCGGGGACTCTCCTGGGCAGCAGGGAATCTCAGCGGATGGCAGAGGGACTGGGGGAGTTAGGGGCCCGCGACAGCCCCTTCCCCTGCAGCCCAGCACCTTCCCGCTTCTCTGGGCCTCCGCGCCTGGTGCCGGCGCTCTGTGAGCACCTCCTGTCCCCTCTCTGCGCCTCGGTTTGCTCATCTGCCAACACTGGGGACAGCTGTGCCTCCTGGTCTAGCGGCCACACTTAAGTCCTTCGAAGTGGCTGTGGCCCTGGGCGGGTGCTCCGTGTGGGCTGCTGGGGTGGCCATGTGGACAGCCTGCCTGGACGACACCTGTGTGACCCTGCAGGTGACACAGGTCGGCGATGAAAAGTGTGGAATTCTTTCCACAACCACCTGAAGGCAGGGCTGATGGCCACCTCCTGACGGAAGCAGGACTGTGGGTTCAGGTCAGCCCTGCACCAACTCCCTGTGCCTGGGTGAGCCGCTGCCCTCACTGGCTCAGGCCCGGTGGGACCAGAGGAGGGGCTGGGCTCCACCCGCTCCTGGTTCCTCCCACTCTGTCCACTGTGTCCTTTACCCAGACACCCTGGAGGGGCCCTGCTGGAGCCTGTCTCAGGGCCCCACTCCCAGCACGCCACTCCTGGCAGGACAGGGGGCTTGGAACGTTGGCTGCAAGGGAGTGAGGACTCTGTCCACAACCTCTCCCTGCCAGGCCCCCACTGTCTGGCTCTGTGCCCGCATGGGGCACACACTGGAGGGGACAGGCAGAAGGAAGACAGGTAGGCAGTGGTGCCCAGGAACTCGTAGCCAGGACCATCTGGTGAGAGGGGTGCTGACAGGGAGCCTGGCCTTTCGGGGAGTCCAGGCCTACAGGGTCATGGGGGAGCCCACCAAGGAGGCTGGCTTGGAGAGGCAGAGGGAGGGAAGGCAGGCTCTGGGCCTGCCTCGGCCCGTCCTGCCCACATGGACGGAGGAAGCAAGGCACTGAGTCAGCCCAAGCTCCCCACCCCCCACACACCGAGCAGGCCCACAGACGGGAAGCCCAGGGGCTGGGAGAGGCAAGTTGGCCAGCCTTGGTTCCTAATGGGCAGGGAGGAAGGGCATGAACTCTGCTGGGGTCCTGGGTGTGAACTCAGATGTCACTACTTTCCAGCTGTGTGATCATGGCCAGGAGGCTTCCCCCTGCCACGCCTCCATTTTCTCATTCACAGCCTGAAGGCTGTGAACCAGTTTGTGCCTTGTAGGTGGCTGTGAGTGTCCATGATGGGGGATGGTGGTGGTGGCATGTGCTTGGTATTCGGTAACAGTGAGTCGCTGGAGGTGCTTTCCCTGGCCCTTGGGGCCGCTGTATGTCCTGGCTTGACAGCAGGAACAGCGGGGACACCTCTGCTCAGGTGGGGTGGGGGCAGGGCCCAGCCTGGAGAGGCCTGGGGTAAAGGGCAGGCTCCCGGGTTCCTGCCCACATTGGTCTCCTGGGCAAAGGCCTGAGTCCATCAGGAGTGGCTAGTGTTGGGCAGCCCCTGAGTCTTCCTGGGTTCTGTCCTCAAAGCTTCCTTGTGGGGACACCCTGTGTCTATGACTGTGTATGGCAGGCTCTGCCCTCCTCACTGTCTGGCCTCTGTAAGCCCGGAGCATGTGAGTATATGGCTCTTTAATGACCCGGGTGGCTTGGGCATCACTGTGCACCCTGGGCGAGTGAGAACAAGAGCAGGCTAGCAGGAGAAAGACTTAGCACTTGCCACTCGGTTCGAGCTGCCCCACCCCAGGCGCAATGGGGTGGCTCCCACCCCACGGGCCAGTGAATGCAGGGCATGCAGTCAGGAGGAGGGCTCTGAGCCCTGGGAGGCAGCCGTGCAGGTACAGACGGACTGAGCCAAAGGCGGGCAGGGGAGTGGCAGACCAGTCTGACGGGAGAGGCCTGTGCACACCGGGTGTGGTGAGGGCACAGAGTGGCTGGGAGACGAGGGACCACGCAGATCCTAGAATCCTTCCTCCCGGATAGGCGGCCCCTCCCCAGAGGCCTCTGCGTTCTTCCACCCAGGGGCTGGAGATAGTCCCACGTGTGGGCTGCGTAAGTCCCAAAGGGAATAGTGGGGAGCATTTCAGGCTCACGGGCACTGGAACCCTCCTCACCAATCCTTGGCTGGTGCATCGGAGCCAGACAGGATGGTGCTGAGAGCAAGGCACTGCCTCTCGGCCATGGGCCAGGACACCTGAGCCTCATAGGTAAAT
Organism: Sapajus apella; assembly: GCF_009761245.1. Classification (NCBI taxonomy): domain Eukaryota; kingdom Metazoa; phylum Chordata; class Mammalia; order Primates; family Cebidae; genus Sapajus; species Sapajus apella. The sequence goes on from NW_022437025.1 coordinate 2,672,014, forward strand.
CATGAATTGCACTTCCTGATCCTCAGTTTCCTCTTCTGCAAAATGGGATGACAGAAGCCCCTGGCTCTGGGCCACACTGTTGGATTTGGGCTCTGTGCTGGGCCCCTGCCTACAATCACCCTTCGGGCTGATGCGAGAGAAGCGTGTGCCCAGGTTCGGAGCGGGTGGAGACCTGGGTCAGACAGGAGTCCAGGTTGAGGAGCTCGAGGTGGCACAGGCTCCCAGGAGGGGACACGGGTGCCCTCCGCCAGTCTCCTTTCTTCTCCCCGGGCTCTGTAACCTCCAAGGCCACGAGAGCAGTCAGGCCCTGCTCGGCCTCCCTGCCCCAGGTGACAGAGCATGCTGGAAACACTGGCCCCCAACACCAGAGTTGACTGGCGCTTTCTTCATGGATTCCAGTCACACCTGGTCCATCTTTGCCAGCTGGCCTCTGGGAAGAGTGTGGGCTCGGCCACCTAGAGCTGTGGTCTGGGGAGATCAGAGAACCCCCAAGGGGTTGGCAGAGCACCCCTGTGGTATCCACGCCCCCATCCCTGCAACCGGGCTGATTCCAAGAAGTGCTGTCTGCTTCCTTGTGAATCAGTTGTTTACTGTGCACCTGCTGAGCCTGCTCCAGGCTGCTGGGTGGAGTGTGGGGTGCCTGTCTGCTGGAGCCTGCAGAGGGAGGCCAGGTCCCCACCCCAGGGTCTGCCGGGCTGGCCGGCAACACCCCTGGCAGGCAGTGTGCGTGCCATGACACATAGGGCTCAGAGAGCGACACAGGGGCCACGGGGAGTGGCCCAGAACTCCTCCCAGGCACTAGAGGGAAGCTGAGTTCTGGGCTCAGAGCAGGCTTCGTCTGACGGCGTCAGCTTCCTCCTTGTGAAATGGGGTGAAAGTATGTCTAACTCATGGAAGGCCAGATCCCCAGGCCCCAGCCGGGGCCTCCCTGCCGTTGACTCTGCTGGGATGTGCAGCTCCGTTTGGGGGAGCTCCTTCAGCCTCGGTACAGAGGTGTTGTAATCTAGTGATGCTCTTCTGTGGCATTTGAGGGCCCGAGTCCCTACGCCCTGGCCTGCCCTGAAGCCCTGCCCGCTGTCCCAAGCCAGGTGTAGGGGTGGGCCCTCGCGGCTGGCTGCCCCTGGACAAAGTGAGAAGGGGCCGGGGACAGTCTGGGAGCCTGGAGTGGTGGGTGGTCCTTGGCTTTGTTTCACAGCCTTGGAGTCTGGGACAGTGGTGCACCTTGGCCACTTACACTGGCCTCTGCCTCTGGGGCAGTGGTGGACCTCCCTCAGAAGGCTGCCTCCCAGCCCTGTTGCACAAGTGGGGCCCCTTGTGCAACACTGGGTGCCTGTGTACTGGGCCCTGGGCCAGGCATTCAGTGCAAGAGCAGACAGGCCACAGGGCAGAGGGCAGGGCCACGGGCAGGTGCCTAGGGGTAGCAGCTCACCTGCCTGGCCCACCTTGCCACTCTCCCTCAGAAGCAATTTTGACGGAAGACATAAGTATCTGTCCTGCTTGGTGCTCAGGGCACCCGCCCTGGCCACTCCCAACTCCACGCTGAGCTGAGTGTCCTCCTGAGCAGCCTGGTCAATGGTCACCATGCATGTTGACCCATCGATGGTGACCTGTCTGCCTGCCCCTTCTGCCTGGGAACTCAGGAAGCACTGGGCCACGTCTGAGTGCCCATGTCTGATGCTGCTCACCTGGGCCTGTCCCAGAGGAAGGGTGAGGGGGGTGTGGGCTCTCCCAGCCCCGCACTCCTGCGCAGGGAAGTGAAGTGGGCAGCCGAGGGGCTGTATCAGGCTCTTTGAAGTTGGCTTGTCACTCTTCCCACCTGTGTTAACTCTCCACTGAACATTGGAGGCTAATGTGCCCATCAGTCTGGCAGCTGCCGCCAGGTTGGCAGAGTTTCCAATCAGATAATAGCAGACTGTTTTGCTTCAGCCTCGCACGAAACTCTTCAAGTTTCCATCAGAGTCCCCTCCCTTCCCCCTGCAGACTGCACTGTGACAGCCACCACTGCCTGCCACCTGGCCTGGTCTGGGCCTAGTCCCCGTGGCCCCGGCAGCAGTAGATAGGAGCACCAACGCCTAGTGAGGAAGGAGCCGCCGAGCGCTGAGTGTCTGCTGTCCTCTCCCTAAACGAAAGTGCTTTCTTTCTCTGGAGCTGCTGTTCTTAAAGATGTGTGTTGGTGCAAGGTTGGAGTCAGCCTGGCCTCCCTGTGCCACCCAGGGCTTTGGGCCCCGAAGAGCTGGCACCCGAGGCAGGTCCAAGCAAAAGGCCCAATTTGTCACCATTAGGAGGGTGATGGGGAAAGATTCAGAAAAGCTGGCCTGAGGGGCCCGGGTGGCAGGTGGGGACCCACCCCTGTGTGGAGACCAGGCCCAGAGCCAGAGGAGGCAGGCCAGGAAGCTCAGCACTCATTTCTTCTCTCAGAAATGGCCCTTCCTGACCCCAGCCGCTTCCTGTCCTCCTACTTGAGGCCAGAAAGTGAAGCCCCTTTCCAGTGGGGCTGGTGGCTGGCACTGCCCAGGGCGGTTTGCTGATGGCTGGGCAGATAGTGCTGGGGCCTGGCCAGGCAGGCAAACCACTGGTCAGCAGGGTGGGTTTGACAGGGCAGAGGGTAGGTGATGTGGCTGCATCCTCTGAGGGGGGAAGTGACTTCCCGTTGCCATCACCTCCGGTGGCCTCAGGCGTTCCCGGGCTGACACCTCTAGGAACGGAGGTGCTGGGCGGCTCCAGTGGCTCCACCAGGCCAATGTGTGACCTGGGCATCCTCCACCTTCTCCGGGCAGGGCAAGGAGCAGAAGTCCAGCCTCATGGTATGTGTGAGGGTCATGTGTGGGAGTGGCACTTGGCCCAGGGCCTCCGAGCCTCCAACATCGGCCTCAGGTCATCGGGGCCTCCGGGCTGACCAGGGCGAATGGATCTCCGGGGTCCAGCCTCAGCCTCCACCTGCCACCCATGCCCACCCTGCCTCAGGACTTTGTTCCTGCTGTATCCCCGCTGGCTACCTGTCCCCACAGGCCGCTCCCTCCTCTCCGTGGGAAGAGGCGCTCCCAGCCGGGCCCCTGGGGGTGGAATCTGTGAAATGCCTCCCCTCGGGACCCTCGCTAGGACTGGACTCTGCTCAGCTTTAGACCCCAGCTGCAGCTGCCTAATGAGGTGGGGTGGGGTCCTGGGTGTGGCTCTAGCCACTGTGGCCGTGACGTCCCTGAGGCTGCAAAGTGGAGGGAGGGGCAGCGCCCGCCTCAGAGCCCCGAGCCATCCTGGGGTCCTGGGTGCTGGCTTCAGGAAGCTTTGCCACTTGAGGCAGGGGCTCTCCAAGATCAGTCTTCCCATTTGCTGGAGGCCGTGGCCCGGAGGGTGAAGCGCTGTGGCTGGAGACGCCATGTCTGTCTCTGCGGCAGGAAGTTGCTGGGGCAGGAAGAAGATTGAGAAAGGACCCCCAGCCCCCACCTCTGCGGAGGATCTGGCGGGCCCTGCCGCACTCCAGCTTCCTGCCAGCTGACACCAAGGGAGCCGCTGTTCCAGGGCCGGGGTCCTGAGAAGCAGGAGGGAACCCACTCACCCAGGCCCCCTCGAAGACCCATCCAGAGCCGCCCTTGCTGTAGGCCGGGTCCTGGCCCTTCTAGTACACAGCTGGGAAAACACAGCACCAAAGATGCCAGAGGAGCCTCATGGACCACCCCCTCCCCTGGCTGGGGGGCCTCCGGGAGGTGGGAGCAGGAGGAGGGGCCAGGCCGAGGGCTCAGGCCACATGAAAGACACCCTGGGAACAGGGAGCAGGGCTGGAGAGCTAGGGCCCTAGGGCCTGGTGGGGTTTCCAGCAGGGGCTGGCTTGTGTTTTCAAAGCTTACTCTGGGGTCTGGAGACCACTGGCGAGCAGACACCCTCCAGGCAGTGGCCACGAGGGGACACACCCTGGGGAGCTTGGCTGGGGCCTACGGGGAGGGTGGGGGCTGCTGCAGAGAAGCAGCACGCAGAGCTTCGGAAGGCTGGGTGGGAGTGGAGGAGGTGACATGACCGGGATGGGGTCGCGATCCCTGCACAGAGGCTACTGGGGGTGAAAGCGGGGCGAGAAGCAGACTGGTGAGATTGGCGTGGCATTGGGTCCTGGTGATACTGACTCCCCTGCTCGGTTCCCTTCCTCTTTGGCTGGTTTTTCCAGCCGAGAGCAGCACGGTGCAGGGCTGCCTCCCTGGAGAGGGAAAGGACATATCCAAGTCACTCCTGAGGCTGTGTCTCCAGAGTGTCCACCGACTGTGCCACCTCCCTGCCTGGTGCGGCCTGCCTGCCCCTGCCTGAGCTGCCCAAGCCTGCCCCGTGGCCGCTCCCCAGGCAGGAGGAGGCCTTAGGGGTGGACACGGGGGCTCGGGAGGCTTGCTTACAGGCTCTGCTGACACCAGAAGCCCCCTGCCCCCAGCGCCTTACTGCTGCCCGAGCATTAAGTGGAGGTGCTTGTCCTGTGACCACCCTGGGCCGATGACGGGCCAGGTGGCTTCACCTGGGGGCTCTAGGGAGGCCATCTCGGGCTCCTGTGTCAGGGGTAGGTGCAGGGAGGCTGGGCAGGCAGAGGAGCTGTCTCGGGGCTCCCACAGGCGTAGGACTGTGGTGGTTAGGGGACCTGACTAGAGCTGCTCACCCCCTCCAAGGAAGGACCTGGCCTGGGGCGCCGTCCCCACGGAGCAGTAGGGGCATTGGGAGTGTCTTGGGGTGACCTGGCCCAGGACAGAAGCCCAGGCAGGAGTCTGCAGGTGGGCAACAGCACGAGGAGCTCCTGGAACAGCCTGAGAGGCGCCGGCGAGGGAGAGCAGGGGGTGGGCCTTGAGCCCTGAGGCAGAGCGGAGCTGCCTTTGAGAGCTGCCTCTGCCCAGGCTGCAGCAGAAAGGCTGCACCCGCTGGCTCCGGGGGAGGAAGGGGCTGGGGTGTGGCCAGCCTGGCCTTGGGAAGGGGGCAGGACTGTTGCGTGGCTGGGGACAGAGAGGAGGAGGAGGAGAGGAGGAGACCCTGATCCGGACCCCCCCACCCCACCCCGCCTGTCCTGACTGCCGAGGACCCGGGCCAGATTGCCAGGGTGCAGAGAGCCTGGGGAGAGGCTGGGGGCTGGGCACCTTTCCCGACAGCCAGGGCCCACTGCCAGGCCCTTGTCCTCACTGGGCCTCTCGACAGTGGAGCATTGTGAGAGACCTGGGAACGTTCAGGTCACCCAGGCCCCCTCTGGGCCACGCTGAGAGTGAGGACAGGGGCCAGCGGCCATGAGTCATCACGTGCCCTGCCCAGGCCCCGAGGCTCTGGGGTTCCCAGGCTGAGGAGGAACACGCAGCTCTCGGTTCCCCAGCTCGGGGTCTGGCCCATCCTTCTTCCTTCTTTCCGCCCTCTGTCGGCACCTCTTCCTGTGGCCTCCCCTGGCCCCTGGGCCTTCCTGCATCTCCCTGCCCCTGTCCGGCCAGAGACCCCGGCCTAGCAGTGGCGCGGCCTGCTGTCCCACCCCCACTGCCCGCCACTGCCCCAGCAGAGGGGCTGGCCTGTCACCTGGAGCCCTCCTGTGCTGGCCTGTGAGTGGCCCCAGGAGGAAACCAGTGCGGGGACCACAGCCAGCCTAGACGAGAAACCTCGAGGCCAACCTAAAATTTACTAAGGAATAAAAAGTGACAAAAAGCAGAAGGAATAAAATAATAAACCCAGAGAGTACAAACTAACCGCATGCAAGAAAAAACCACGTTTGAAAATAGTTTAAAAATATTAGCCAGGCATGGTGGCTCACGCCTGTAATCCCAGCACTTTGGGAGGCCAAGGCAGGCAGATCACTTTAAATCTGGAGTTCAAGACGAGCCTGACCAACATGGTGAAACCCAGGCTCTACTAAAAGTACAAAGGTAAGCAGGGCATGTTGGTGCATGCTTGTAATCCCAGTGAGACATGAGAATTGCTTGAACCTGGGAGGCAGAGGTTGGAGCGAGCCAAGACTGTGCCACTGCACTCCAGCCTGGGTGACAGAGTGAGACGCTATCTCAAAAAAAATGGGGGGGTGGGGGTCGGGCGAGGTGGCTCACATCTGTAATCCCAGCACTTTGGGAGGCCGAGGCAGGCAGATCAGGAGTTCAAGACCAGCCTGGCCAACATGGCGACATCTCGTCTCTGTTAAAAATACAAAATCAGCTGGGTTTGCTGGTGCACTCCTGTAATCCCAGCTATGGGAGGCTGAGGCAGGAGAATCACTTGGACCTAGGAGCCAGAAGTTGCAGTGAGCTGAGATCATACCACTGTACTCTAGCCTGGGCAGCAAAGTGAGACTCTGTCTCAAAAAAAAAAAAAAA
>NW_022437025.1:2678415-2735436 GCF_009761245.1 Sapajus apella
AAAAAAAAAAAAAAAAAAAAAAATATATATATATATGTCCATATTTACATTAGGGAGAAAGAGACCACAGTGTGCACATGAAGACTGAGGAAAGACCTAACCCTCAAGGGCTGAAATGAATGGACAGACGGAAGGGAGCCTGCTGTGCTCACTCAACCTTGGTGGGTCCCAGCCTGTGGCACCCACCGACAGATGGTGACGGGGTTCCTGGGTAAGCAAGGGCCCTGAGGACCCCCAGTGGTGCACAGAGGAGCCATGACGGGGGTCACATCTGGTGACCTTGGGCCCCAGAGCCCTTCGCCCCAACCCGGGAGCTTGTCCAGGTGAAATGCTGTAAAGTGCCGGCTGAGACGGAGACACGTGTCGGAGCTTCGTGGTTTTGTGCGGTCCAAGGAAGGTCACCAAGGCCACCATGGTACAAAAACAGTGATGAGTAAAAGGGACAGACGATGCAGGAGGCTCGGGCCACTTACTGCTACACGGTCCCGAGGCCTACCCTGGGGTACCCCAGCAGGTGGCTGCCCACATGCAGGGCTTGTACTGCTGCCCACACAGGGTGCCCATCGTGGTGACTCTTGGCCTTTCCCGTCAGCTCTGGGCAGGAGCAGTGGGGCTGGGTTACTCTGACAGGCGCCCCTACTGCCTCCCACCTCAGCACAAGCCCCATGACCTTGGCATCCCACTCTGTTCCCTTGTTGTCACCTCGCCCTGTGCTGGGATCTGGGATAAGAGGGTGCTCTCCACCTCCAGGGCCTGGGCCAAGAGCCTATGGCAGAGTGCTTGGGAACGGTCTGGTTTGGTCCTGAGTCCTGTGCCAACAAGCTCAGATGGCGGATGAGGGAGCAAGACTAACGGAGTGAAGCGAATTGCCCCCAGTCTCCAGCTTAAGGGAGCAAGGCTGGGATTGGAGCCCAGGTGTGAACGGTGCCTGGGCCTAGGAGCTCAGCCCAGGGAAGATCTGAGATGCCATGTGCCTCAGCTGGGCATGCGGCCTGGACTGGCAGTTATAACTGTGACCCGCCTCTGTCTCTCACGTCTGAAGGTATGTGCCTTCTCTTACCTGCAACCCCAGGGCCTTTGCACAAGCTATGCCCTGTCTGAGACACCCTCCATGTAATCCCATGCTTGGCTAACTCATGTGGAAGATTGCTCCCAGGACACTGGCGGATGTGTCAATGTGTCTGGGTGGAACAGATGTCACGAGGATGTGAGTCAGAGGTAGCTATCTCCCCAGCAGATTGGGAGTCCAGACAGAGGGTGACAGCAGCTTGGATCCCGGGTGCAGGGTGTGGCGTTTGCCTGTAGGCGTAGGGCCCTGAGTGCCTCCCCTGCACCCGATACCATGAGACTTCAGGCAGAGGGGCTGACACTGCGCAAGAGAGACAGGGCTCGTCTGAGCAGCCCCAGCACGCCTTCGGCCGAGCCCAGTGAGTCGGTGGGCTACCTTCCGCCGTGCCCCGGCCCCTGCTCTCCGTTTCCTCAGCTGCCCGGTGGGTTCCACCAGGTCTCCCTCTGTCCTGGCAGTGCCTGCTCCTGTTTCTCCAAGTCTCTGTGGATGCGTGGACCCCACCCGCTGTGTAGCCTCAATACTGAGTCCTGGGCCCAGCAGCTCCTAGGATTGCCCAGTTACTCCTGGGGAAACTGAGGACTGGGGCTCTGCTTCTTTGCCAGAGCTTTCTCTGGGGTGAGCACCAGACCACTCTTTCTTCAAGGGAACCAGCAGCATCGAGCGGGACCCAGAAGGTGGCTGTGACCTGGGAGAGCTTCCCAACTAGCCTCCCGGGGCTGTTCGGCTCAGTTTAAAACAAGCAGCCCATAACTCCTCAAGGGTGGGCTGGAGCCCTTGCTTCCCAGGGCCTTCCTGTCCTGCTGAGCTGGGGCCTGCGGTGGCTTCCTCCCTGAACCCCACATGGTGTGGCACACCCTGTGTCCCTGGCCTCCTACCCAGAGCCCTGCCCCCTCCACAGAGGCCAGGGCCCACGCTGCTGTCCATGCAGGTTGGTGGGCTTCCTTCTGAGAGTGGATCTAGGGCTTCTCCTCTCCTCCTTACCCTCCCTGGAGGCAGGCTCGGCAGGAAGTGCCTGGTGGGGTCTGCTGGGGCCATAAGGCTTTTGGGGCACCCTCAGGTTGTATGGCAGGGCTCTGGGTGGACTGGCCACGCTGGCTGGGTGGCCTCACTCAGCCTCGAGGTCCTAATCAGGAGAGCAAAATGAGCAGTTGGTGATTGAGAGGGTGCAGAGCTGGTACATTTGGCACACAGTGGACCTTTCTCTGGGGGCTCCCTGCTCCTCCCCTGGTCTAGTGGCCCAGCCTCCCATCACAAGAGGTGACTGTCACCCCCAACCGTCATGCCCACTGTGCCTGTGACCCAGGCATCCCAGGAGGGCTTGGTTGGCGGGAACTCTCTGCTCCTGAGTGGGCTGGCCTGAGGAGGGTGCCCGGGATATTTCCTACCTAAGCACACCCTCCGGGCCCGGAGCGTCAGCAGCCAGGCTGGTGTGGGTGTGGGGTGTCCCGGCCATGGCTGCTTTGCAGTGATGGCCGCTGCCCTTGCCTGTGGATGAGGATGCTGGGGCTGGGGAGGCCATCCTGGGGGCCCAGCCTCCACTTGGTGGGCACAGAGTCCCTGGAATGCCCCCCTCCTGCAGCCAGGGGTCCCCTGAGATGGAAGAAGTGGGGTGCCTGGGGCTGGCTAGATTGTGCAGTTCAGCACATGAGCCTGTGAGCTGGCCCCCGTGGAGAGCAGGGCTTCCAGCCGGCTGGGGTGTGGACCAGGTCTGCTCGTGCTGCAGGAGGCGCCTGGTGCCGCTGTCACACTGCGCACTGTGCAGGCGCCAAGGACGTGGGGGACGGACATGCAGAGCTTTCTCCCCACAGAACTGACATCAGGGGAGGGGCAGATAGCCCACGGACACACTGAAAATGCCACAGCATCCGGGGCTGCCTGGTGCAGGCCGCCCCTTTAAGGAGCCGGGGGGCGCCCTGCGGTGGACTGGGCCTGTGTGGGAGAACGGCCCGGGCGGTGCCTGCAGGTTGGGGTCCAGCCCAGGGGAGCATGGTCTACGGGAGGGAACGGGGGCAAGGGCGGGGCTGAGGAGGTGGACGGTGGCGTTCCAGGTGGAGGGCACCGCTGCTGCCAAGGTGCAGAGAGGGAAGGGGTGCCACCGGGAATATGGCCTGACTGTGCCGAGGGTCGCGGGGAGACACATGTTCCTGAGGCCAGGTTCATGGTGGACGCTGAGCAGGACCGTTCTTCCCTTCCCTTGACGCCAGTGAAAGCCCAGCAGCCAGCCGCCCCACCCCCACTGCTCAAGTGAGGAAACTGAGGCTCAGAGTGGGCCACAAGGCCAGGAGGACGGGACTGAGCCAGGCTTGTTCCCACCAAAGCCTGCATGCTGACTGCAGCTCCATTCTGCCCACCAAGGTCACCTGCTTGGAGAGGCTCTCTCGAGTGGGAGCCACTGGTGGGGGCGGGACTGCCGCCCCTCTTGGGACCCTGCAGGGTGGGGGCATCTGGGTGCCTGGGCTGGCTGTGTGGGGGACAGTGAGCCCCTTCAGGCCAGGCGAGGCAGGGCCAGGTGGGGAGGAGGTGGGTCTTAGCCTTGGGTGACAGCCAGGAGCTTGGGGGTGGTGGACCCAGCCCACCCCACGCATCAGGACTCTGGAGAATTTTTTCTCTAGTGATTTAAAGGTGGAAACTTGTCAGTGCTTGTGATGAACTGAAGTGTGAATCCTGAGCCGCCTCTGTTGCTTGTGGTTTGAGGCTGGAGAGGGCTCCAGGCGAGCAGCAGTGCCAGCCGTGGCATCCCCAGCCCCACCTCACCCTTACCACAGCCTCGCCACCCTCGGCCTGGAAGCCCGCCATGGCCCCCTCCAGCCAATGTGCTGCCCTGCCTGGCCAGAGCCCCAGGCAGTCCCAACTCCCATGCCCATCTAAGAACGCTTGCTGGGGACAGAGACACCAGGCCTGGGAGAGGAAGGCCCAGTGGGGCATCCAGGGATTGAGAGCACTGCGCTTCCCTCTGAGGACAGAGCTTGAGGGCCAGGCGTCCAATGGCACTCGGCCTTGCCCTCTGAAGCCCAGGTGCCATGCGGGCAGCCGTGCCTTTGGGGGCCCTCTCTGCACTTTTCTAAATTCCCTTTGTCCCTCACACACAGGAGTGGCCTGTCTCTGCCTCCACCCTGTCCCGCTCTGTGAAGCCCCTGGGGCTTCTGAGCCCAGAGCACGCCGAGTCTTCCAGGAGCACAGCCGACTGCAACACGCCAGCCTTTTCCTGTTTTGCAGCGAGCAGCCTCACGTACGTGCCCAGGGCCGGCCCGCGGCTTGTCTCACTGGGCAGAGGTCCCGGGGTGTGGAAGGGCCTCAGCTGCAACTGTGCTGAGCACCAGTTCTTTGAAAGCCTCTCTTGTTGAGAGTCCGATTAACACTGTCACAATTTCTTCACTCTGAGCTCTGCAGGGTGTGCTGGTTACAACCACGCCGGGGTCTGGCCTCGTGTGTGGGCATGACAGTGAACCCATCTGTTTGTCCGTCTGTCCATCTCTTGGATCCTGCCATGGGCCAGGTGCCCACCTGGGTCTTGGGGATTCAGTGGGACTTGGCCCTGTGGGGAGTGCCAGGGACACATGGGGTGATGCTGGTGGCAGAACTGTGCCATTGACTTGCAGATTTCAGAGAAGGGGTCAAGGTTCTAGATGGTTCTGTCCTCAAAGGATGAGGGAGCACTGAGTTTCCATGTGAGGGTGACTGCAGGTACCAAGATGGGGCAAGTGTATGACAGGTCCAGTGTCGGGGCCCAGGGCAGGAGGGGAAAGCAGGGGCTGCACCCCATCCACTGGGACAGGGAACCAAGCTTGCTGCTGCGCCGCGCTGGATGTGGCCTGAGCCAAGGAAGGGCAGGCCGAAGGGATGGACAAGAGACCAGGAGGTGGGGCCAGCCAGCCTGGTGGGCGTGGGGCGGGCGTGGCAGGTGAATCTCGTGGACCCTGCGTGCAGGAGGGTGGGAGGTGGAGAGCCTAGCCTTCAGGAGTCTGTGGGCGTCCATGGAGGCAAGCTCAGCAGTGTCCATCCAGCTGGACACGGCCTTGTGGAGCCTCTGTCGCCGACAGGTTCACCTACACTTGGGATCAGACTAAGGAGCCTGCAGTTCACCCTGGGGAAGGACTCAGGTGGGTCCCGTGTGGATTCACTTCCTGGGGCTGCCTTAACAAAGCTCCGCACACAGAGCCTGGAAGCCACAGAATGGACTCTGTCATGGTTCCGAAGGCCAGAAGTCCAAGGCTGAGGGGTCTACAGGGCCCCTGGTGGCACTGGGGCAGCCCCTTCCTCCCCTCCCAGCTTCTGCTGGTGGCCAGCGATCCTCGGCGTCCTTGGCATGTGCCCACACCCCTCTAGCCTGTTCTCCGTCCTTAAACGGCCCTTTCCAGGCATCTTCTTTCTACTCCATCTCTCTCTCTCTCTTTTTTTTTTTTTGAGATGGATTCTTGTTCTGTCACCCAGGCTGGAGTGCAGTGGCACAACCTCAGCACACTGCAACCTCCACATCCTGGGTTCAGGCGATTCTCCTGCCTCAGCTTCCCGAGTAGCTGGGACTACAGATGCACCACCACACCCAGCTAATTTTTGTGTTTTTCTAGAGACATGGTTTCACCATGTTGGCCAGGATGGTCTCGATCTCTTGACCTCATGATCTGCCCACCTCAGCCTCCCAAAGTGCTGGGATTACAGGCGTGCCACCACGCCCAGCTAAGTTTTGTATTTTTAGCAGAGATGAGGTTTCATCATGTTGGTCAGGCTGGTCTTGATCTCCTGACCTCGTGATCTGGCTGCCGCAGCCTCCCAAAGTGCTGGGATTATAGGCGTGAGCCACCGCGCCCAGCCCTCTACTCCATCTCTTACAGGACAGTTGCCATTGGATTTAGGACCCACCTGGTCAATCCGGGATGCGCTGCTTAACTTAATTACATCTGCTAAAATTCTTTTTCCAAGTAAGGTCATGCTCACAGGTTCTAGGGATGAGGATGTGGACGAAGCTTTTGGGGGCCAGCATTCAGCCCACAATACCAGGTGACCCCGGGCAGGGTCCTGCTTTCCAGGGAGCCCTCTCCCTCTGCCCCAGTTGGGTAGTGGCCAGTCTGAGTTCTCAGGAATCCTCCCTGTCCTGCGTCACAGGACAGCAATCAGAATGGGGCAGAGAGGGAAGGGGATCCTGGCTGGGGAGAGCCTGGGAGGGTCCCAGAGCTGGCCTAGGAGTGGACCCAGGCCCATGGGATGGGCTGAGCAAAACATCTTATTTTGGGAGCTTGAGATTTCCCCCAGTGGGGATGTCCGCCTTCCCCCAGGCTCAGTGCCTGCCCATCCTCCCCAGGCTCAGTGTCTCCCACCTCCCCAGGCTCATTGCCCACCCTCCCTTCCCAGGCTTAGTGCCCTCCCTGGGCTCAGCAAACCCTCCTCAGCGTGTTCAGCACCTGAGCTGCTCCTGAGCGCAGAAACCAGGCACCAGGCTGGGTACAGGTCTCTGGGTGCCAGTCCCCATGCCACTGACCCCTAGCTTCCTCTCTGAACCCCAGAGACACAGATGGCAACAGGACTGGCCTCTTGGGCTGTGAGCCTTGAGATGAGGCAGGTGCTACAAGGCAGGAGGTGCCAGGGCAGGGCCAGCTCCGTGGTGGCTGCAGACACGACCCACTGTGCTGGGTGTTTGCCTTACTCCTGAGTGGGCTGAGGGCCCCAGAACCCAGTGAAAGCTCCCTCCCTCTTCTTGGCTGACCCTTGGCCCTCTGCCTGCCCCACCAGCTCCCACTTGCCCTGGTAAGTGCTTTGTGTCTGGCATGTGCCCCATGTCTGGCAGTTTGAGGCACCAGCTCAGGGGCAGGGGAGCAGCTCCAACTTGGGAAGGACGGAGAGGGAGACCAGGGCTGTCCACCGAGGCGGCGCCAGCCTTGCCCCGCCGCACACGCCCCCTGCTTGGATGCAGGCGTGGGGCCATCTCCATGGTTACCAGCACAGGGTAAAGGTCAAGGAGTGGCCATAACTGAGGAGGAGAGCCCGAATGCCCTGAGTTTAGGAAGATGAATGGCAGTGTCATTTGCTGCAGGGACGAAGAGGAGGTGGGAGAGCACTTGGAGAGGTCACCCCGCTGCCCAGGACTCCCAGCTCCAGCTTTCTTCTGGGAAGCTAGGGTTGGGGAAGGGGCTGTGTGGATTTGTCCCCCACCCCTGGGGGGGTCCCCCTTACCTGGCCTATTCCTCTCCTTTGGGCTGTGACCCACCCCCATGCTCTCGTAGCATTGCTGCACTGGACGGGGTGGGGGATGGGCCTGGGCCAGGGGTCAGGTGGGCCTTCTGCTCACTTCTGCCTCTGTTTCGTTCATGAGCGCGGAGCTTTGGCGGAGCGAGGGCAGGGGCGAGCCTGGCTCCTGCTTCCAGCTCAGCCTTGTCCGCGCTTGCATTTCCTGTGGAGTCAGGGGTGGTGTGTTCCCGAGAGCGCTGGCTGCCTCTGGGTTCTTCTCCTTGCGGGTTGTCATCCCTGAAGCTGTACCTTGGCTACCTCGTGGATTCCTCCCACCCTGGGGTGTGCTCACCCCAAGCCCCTTCCTCCTGAGCCTCCCCCACCCCATCCCCGTCCAGCAAACGTTTCCTCCTCCATCAAAGCCTGGCCCCTCCTCTGAACCCCACAGCCCCAACTCCATCTGACAACCTCCCGCCTCATCGTCCAGGCCGGGCCGTGGCCCAGGGGTTCCTCACCTGCTGCTTCATCTCAACCCTGCTGCAAGTGGGGAAGGAGAATGCGAAGAGGCCCCACCCTGTCCGTGCCCCCCTCGCTGCCCTTGTCTGTCTGCTGTGGCCAGCCTTCTGCTGAAGGTGCCATCTGCCCTTGGCCACCAGAGGGCACTGAGGCTGGCACAGGCTGGGGAGGCGAGGGTGGCTGTGCGCAGGCTAAGGAGGCCCCAAACCTAAAAGCTTAAGCTCCTTACCCTCTGGGAGACAGTGGGAGTTCTGCAGCTCAAACGGGCCCCTGGGGGGCCTTGGCAGCAGAGCTGGGGCTGCAGACACAGCTGGGGAGACAGCCTGAAAGCTGCCCTTTTTTTGGGGTGACCCAACACCTAGGCCGGTGGGACAGCTTGGGAACTGCACAGCTGGTTATGGGGGCTGGGGTCCAGGGTTTGTTGAGCCTGGGTTCAGGGGGCCGTGCCCTAGGAAGCCTGGTGGGTGGGAGGAGGCCCTGCAGCTTCCCGGCCCTGTGCCCTGTGACCTCTGGCACTCTCAAATCCTGCTGTGAGGGTGGCCCCAGGCCCCAGAAAGCCCTTTTCTCCAGCTGCCTCCGCACAGGGATCGTTTCCTCCCTGGGCAAGCTCTGGGAGGAGAGGCAGAGCGCTCAGCACCCAATGGCTTGGGTTCGAATCCCCATCCTCTGCTTCCAGGCGCTGGGCCTGGGCAGAGTGCTGGGCTTGGTCAGGGCGGAGCAGGCCTGGAAGGAGTAGAATTCTGAGCAGGCCCCGGGGCAAGGGCCGGTGATGCTTTGCCATTCAGACCATAATGTTTCTAGCAAACCAGGTGTCAGCAGAGCTGGTGTGGGTGTGGGACACGGAAGGGCTGGGGGTGGGGTGGGAATGGTGAAATGCCAGAGCCCAGGCACAGTCCCTCAGTCCTTGGTGTCAAAGGGCACAGAGGTGGCCATGTTGAAATTCACAGGACTGGTGCAGGAGCTAACAGCCCTCTGTGTGGCCCCAGATGGCAGAGCAGGGCAGCAGTGGCCGCCCGGGCAGGGGGAGCGTGCTGGTAAGGTGACCAAACCCCTGCGTGCGGTGTGAATGCTGCCCTGTGCTGGGCCTGACACCCAGGGTGCCAGTGGTTTCATGGTTTGCCAGGGAGAAGCTGAGTCTGCAGAGGTGACCCTGGGGAGGAGCAGGGAGCTCCCTCCTGGGGCTGCAGCTGGCCTTGCCCTGAGCTGGAGAGCCCGCTCTGACCACCGTATCGGGGGCAGGAACAGTGGAAGGTAGGGGTTAAAACTGAGATTGTGGATGAGGGGCAGCCCTGGGCCCCAGGCAGCTTTCATGACCTCACGGGGTAGAAGGCAGGAAGTGCTGGCTACTTGGCTCTGCCCAGGGAGCAGGGAACAGGAAGTCCCCGGTGGGGAGGAAGCCAGGGCAGCCACAGGCCTCAGGCAGCAGGAGTGAGCTGTAGGCCCAGCGCGCCGGGCAGCCAGAGGCATCAGGCCTCACATGTCTGGGAGATGCCGGCTGCCTGGGCTGGCGGGCCCTGAGCCGCATGGCCTCCCTGGGCCCCAGGACACCAGCACCCAGCAGGTCACCGGCACCCAGCAGGTCACCGGGAAGGAAGACGGCCATGTGTTGGGTCAGCGCCATCAGGTCAGTCAGGTGGCCCCAGGACTGGGGGTTCAGGGGGTGGCACTGGCCCAGCACCTGAAGAATCAATATGGGGGCCCCACGTGGGAGCCACAGCCTTCCTCCGTGCTGGCCAGGGGAGCCCACAGGACTTGGCCCTGGGCCTGCAATAGGCAGCAGGCTCTGAGGAGAGGGGCCTCTGTCTGGCTTGAGAAGTCCCGGAGCTGGACAGGCACAGGGGAGCCCAAGGAGGGCATGTGATGCTAGAACGCCCCTGCCCTGTCATGTGTGGCCAACAGGGAGGCAGGGGCAGCCTGCTGGGCTGGGGCCCAGGTCCGGCAAGCCCTCCCCCTGATAAGCCTGCCGGGTGGCCTTGGTGTCTGGGTCCTGAGCACGCACATGTTGTGTGTGTGAGTGTGTGTTTCTGTGTGTGGGGACGGAGAGAGCTGCACAAGGTCCCCGTCGCTTGCCTGGGGCGTGCCATGCTCTGAAACCCGCAGGGACGGGGCTGCCGGGCTGGGGCTGTGCTCACGGAGCCCAGGCTGTGCGCCCTGCCCCTGGCCAGTAGCGCTTGCTGGCGCAGCTAGTTACTGGTCTTTACGGGAAAGTTTTGGTTTTGATTATAACAGAAATATTCTGGGAAGAGGAAGGAAAGAAGGGAAACTGAAAGGAAAGAGCCGACAGCTGCGGTGAGGCAGGGCTGCCCCATCTGTACACCCCACCCGCGCCACCGGCCACCCACTATGCGCCAGCTGGGCCCGTGGCTGTGCGGGGTGGGTGGTGGTGCATGAGCCACCATTTACTGGCTGTGTGACTTTAGCCAAGTTTCTTTGCCAGTGACCTGGGGAGGACTCTGGCTTGAACTTCAAGGTGTTGCATGATGGTGCAGGGCGATCTCTGAGAATCACAGAGCTTGGCACACAGGGAGGCCTAGAGTCCTCTCCCTCAGGAGGGACCTCTATACCCACGTCTGTAAAATGGTAGTGAAGTATTGAGCTCAGGCGGACCCGGTGTGATGTAGTGAGCTGTGTGGTAGAACTTGGCACTGGGCCCTGGCAGGGCTGGGAGTGGAGGGGATGATTCTCACCTGTGTGCAGGTTACAGGTCTGAGGCCCGCACGAGGCTCTCGTTGGTCGGTGAGGCTGTGTGTGTGCGAATGAGTGCTTGCCTATGCATGAGTGTGCATGAATGTGTATATTCGTATACATACGGGTAAGTGTACACATGTGAGTGCATGAGTGTGTATGAGAACATGAGCGAGGGCATGTCGGAGAATGAGTGCATGTAATGATATGGATGGTGTGAGTGATGAGTGTACATGCCTGAGTGTGACAGCGTGCACAGATGAGTGTGAATAAGTGCACAGGGTGACCGACCTGGTTTCTTCTCCCTTTGGGTTGGGTCCCCAGCCCCACCTTGCCCTCTGGGTCCCACAGATGGGACCAACCTGGTCACCACTAACTAAGTCCTTGACCCTGTGCTGGCTCCCTGGCCACAGCCAGGATGAGCCTGCAGGAGCCCAGCCTTCCTCCCCCGCCCTGCTCTCATCCAGGGGTTCACACCCATGGGCTCATGTAACCTTCTGCACATGAGCCATGCCGCTCATGTGCACGTCCTGTGTGAGTGTGAGTGCACCACCTGTGACATGAACTGGGTGTGCAGAGACACAGCCCACATGAGGGCCTGCGCAGGCCATGACCACACACGCCTCAGGGCTCATGGGGCCCCAGGGTGGTGGGAGCCACAGAACCTGCGTTAAGTGGAACCCAATGAGCTGTCTCTGTAGGACAGAGCGCTTTTCACCTGCCTGCTCCGCCCCCCACCCCAGCAGCCTCAGGCCTTGGGGTCACCTGAACCAATTGCAACTTTGAGAGAAGGTAGGGAGATGAGCGCAGAAACAGAGACCTGGAGAGTGTACCCCAGGTGCCCCGCCTTCCCTGATGTACACGCAGGTGTGCGCACCCACACACACTTAAATGCACACCCACACGTGTGCATACATGCAAGGATCACATACTTTCTGGATGGGATCATGGAGCCCAGCAGCCACCACCAGCCCATGTGTCTCCAGAGCCCTGCCCCAGAGAGCAGCTGCAGGGGTGTCAGGGGACCCTGAGGTGTGGACTCCCCCACACCCACTTTACACTGGAAGAGGTGGGAGCTCAGTGGAAGAAGGACCTGGTGAGGTTGTGAACTCAGGTCTTCTGCACTCTCCCTTACAGCTCCCGCCCATCTTAACTCTGCTGACACAGCAGCAGCATGGTGACAGGTCCCCACTAGGGTGTCTGCCTCTACAGAGGAAGGGACTGAGGCACCCAGAGAGCTGGCAGGAGTCCCCTGGAATGAACGAATGGAATTTAACCATCAGGTCCCTGGGAGAGGGGCTGGGCACTGAGAGGCACAGGCAGGGAGGCCTGGCCAGCTAGGAGTGTGGGTGCCCCTTGCGGATGGCCCTTGGCTTTCACAAGCATAGGTGGAACCGGAGTCTGCAAGCTGAAATTCCCAAAGAGCTACATGGTCACCACGGCCTCCATGGCCCATCATCACCCTCAGCCTCAGCTGACACTGCCCCTTTCTGCTCTCAGCATGGTCTGGCACAGGGCTCCTGGGCAGGTGCCACCCCCTGGCACAGGGCAGGGCCAGGTGGGGCAGAGGATAGTAGGGTGGCAGGGGTGGGCTTCCCCTTGAATGGCCCCTCGTCTGGAGAGGGGCTGTGGGTGTCAGCGTCCATCCCTGAAGGGAGGAACTCCCAGGGGTGGTGAGGGTGCTGCATGATGTCCTTGTCATGACCTGCCCTTCTGCCCAGGCTCAGTTGATGATCACCTAAGAGCCTTCATCCTGCCCACAGTGGGACAGCAGCCAGGCAGGAACCAGCCCCTCACAGGCCTGCCCCTCCCTGGCCACTGAGCTGAACACATGTCGGACTGTAACCTGTCCCCCCAACTCTTCCCGCTGAGCCTTGCCCAGGTGTGGAGCCAGGAGAAAGTGGGGGGCTCCATCTGTCCTCACAGTGGCTCCTCCCACTTGGACACACAGGCCAGGTCTTCTTATAGCTTTCAGGTGGCGGGGGCGCAGTGGGGAGTGATGCCCCAGGGTAGGGGCTGTTTCAGCTTCCAGTGCCTTCCAGGCAACTCACTCTCCATCACTCACAGGGTGAACATTCCATCCTTCTTTTGGGGCTCCCTGGGTTGGGTCTGAGCTGGTGAAGCTGGGAGACAATGACCATCTAGTGTGGTCAGTGTTAGGGGCAGAGAAGACTATGCTAGGCCCAGAGGAGGGACACAGGACTTCCAAGACGTTATGGAAGAATGCCTGGAAGAGGGAATGCTTGAACTACCTCTTCCTTTTATTTTTGGATTGTTGCTCATATATAGAAATAGCATTGACAGCTGGGCGCGGTGGCTCACGCCTGTAATCCTAGCACTCTGGGAGGCTGAGGTGGGTGGATCACCTGAGGTCAGGAGTTCAAGACCAGCCTGGCCATTATGGTGAAACCCCATCTTTAAAAAAAAAAAAAAGAAAAAAAAAGAAATAGCATTGATTTTTGTATGTTGATCTCCTATCCTACCACCTTGCTGCTCATTCTAACAATTTTTAAGTGGGCTTCTTGGAATTTTCTATATGTAAAATAATCTAATTAGTGAATAATTGTATTTCTTTCTTTCCTTTTTGGATACCTTTTATTTCTTTTTATTGTCTAACTACTCTGGTCAGAATCTGCAGTACTATGCTGAATAGAGGTAGAGCAGACATCCTTTCCTTGTTCCTGTTCTTCGGGGGGAAACTTTCAGTCTTTTACCACTAGCTACGTTAGCTGCGGGTTTTTCATAAATCCCTTTATCAGATTGAGGAAGTTCCTTTCTATTCCTGGTTTGCTGACTGTTTCTCTTCTCATGAAGAAGTATTGAATTTTGTCAAATGCTTTTTCTTCATCTATTGAGATCATGTGGTTTTTGTCCTTTATTCTATTGATATGGTAGGTTATATTAATTGCTTTGAATATTAAACCATTCTTGCATTGCTGGGATAAATCCCACTTGGTGTAGAATCCGTTTTATGTGTTGCAGGATTCGGTTTGCTAGTATTTGGTTGAGAATGTTTATGTATATAGCCATAAGGGATATTGTTCTTGTGATGTCTTTGGTTTTGGTATTGGGATAATGCTGACCTCATAGAATGAGTTCTGCCCTCTTCTACTACTTTCTGGAAGTTTGTGCAGGATCCGTGTTCTTTTGAGCCAACTCCTGTATTAGTTCAGTTTTAACTTTAGGCTGGGGCAATAGCATGGCCTGCAAGTAGGTGTTTTGTAGATTCAGATAACTGGAGCCACAGGGTCTGCTGGCACAGGAGCACAGAAGGTAGAGAGCAGGAGTGGCTGAATCAGGAAGGGCCAGGTTAGCATGGGGAGGCCCGAGAGGTTTAGCACTGAGAAGTGATGGGAATGGTGTGCATGTTGATTCTGTGCTGGGTGGAGGGGGCTGGAGGCCAAGAAGGCCTGAGGAGAGGGAGTGGAGGGGATCCAAGAGGCAACCGAGAGGGGCCAGGCTGGGTGGCTGGAAGGCGGAGGCAGCCTTGAGGAAGGCCAGACAAGGGCACGGAGAACAGAGGCACCGAGGTGGGACAGAATCTTGAAGCCTGGGTGCAGTGGGAAGAAGCCCAGAGAGTGGCTCTGAGGCAGGGCCTTGAAACCAGGGGTGGGTGCCCAGGGGGGACAGCTAGGTGAAGTCAGGCCCAGGCTGCTAGAGCCACACTGCACCTGACCCATCTTGGTGGCCGCCTGTGTGCAGGTGGAAGATGGAGGAGGCAGGATGCCTGGGAAGCCAGCAAGGGCCTCTGCTGGCCTTTGGCCAGCCCCCCGGGACTCTCTTGGGAGAGGCGCCTGCATATGGGCAAGCAGGTGGGAGCTGCCGAGGACCAGACCCCTGGCTCCTTGGAGAATCTCTGGCTGGAGGCCTGTGGAGTCCCCCAGGAAAGTGGAGAAAATGTGGGCGGGGTACGTGCCCGATCCCTTGCCCCGCTGCCGCCCGTCGTGCAGGTGCAGTTCTACAGAGGCCACTTTCCCGAGGGATGGGACCTGGGCGGGGCCTCAGAGCCGAGGCTCCGCGCCTGCCTTGATTTCCAACCACGTTGTCTGGAATCGCAGGTGCTGGGGGAGTGGAGCGGGAGGCCTCCTTTGCTCGACGCAAAGTCTTTCCTTCTTGCACCGACAGACGTGGGCCTCCTGTCCCCAGCGCACGCCACCCTCCGTGCAGCGTGGGGAAACTGAGGCCCGCAGGGGGGCGGCCGCGCAGGGTGACGCGCCGGGGGGCGGGGCCGGGAGGGGCGGGCCCGGGATCCTCACCTGCCCGCCCCGTCCCCCGCCGAGAGGGAGGAGCCGGCGGCTGGTGGGCCCGGGCCGGCGGGCGCGGCGGGCGCGGCGGGCATGGCGGGGTCGCGGCCGCGGAGCTGGGGCCGGCGGGAGGCGGGCGACTGGGACGAGGCGGCGGCGGCGGCGGCGGCCGGGGGGCGCGGCCCGGGGCCGTGCCGGTGCGCGCAGGGGAGACGGGCGTGGGCCGCCCCAGGGAAGCCGGCCGTGCCTGCCGCGTGGACGCCGTGAGTACCGAGCCCCGGCCCCTGATACCCGGGACCCGTGCCGCGAGCCTCGGGGTCCGGACCCTGCACCGCGAGCCCCCAG
Organism: Sapajus apella; assembly: GCF_009761245.1. Lineage (NCBI taxonomy): Eukaryota > Metazoa > Chordata > Mammalia > Primates > Cebidae > Sapajus > Sapajus apella. Next base: position 2,693,437 of record NW_022437025.1, read on the forward strand.
ATCCCGGCCGCGAGCCCCGGGCGCTGCTCGCGCGCCCAAGCGGCTTCCTGCGGGAACAAAGGCGGGCGTGGGCCGCCCCGGCGGGCGGGTGGGGGGCTCCGGCCGGCACGGGGCTTGCCGGTCTGCGGGCAGCTCCCCGCGGGCGGGCTGGGCACGTGGCTCCCTCCCTCCTTTCTCACTACTGGGCTGCCTCTGGCTGGGCGAGGTGGGGCGGGCGCCGGGGTGTGGCGGCACCTTTGTTCCAAAGCTAGGCCTGTGGCTGGGGGCCCCGCGGCCGGGACCCGCCCCTGACCCCTCCCCACCCGGAGGGCCTGGCTTTGGGTGCAGAGGGAGCTGCTGGGGTCCAGCCGGGTGACCCGGGCCAAGGCCAGCAGCAGACTGCCTGTGGCCTTGGAGACGTCCCTTTTGCACTTTTGTCGGAGGGGGCTGGTTTGCTAAAAGCAAAGAGTTCTTTTCTTCTTGAGACTGAGTCTGAGGCTGGAGTGCAGTGGTGCCATCTCGGCTCACTGCAACCTCTGCCTCCCAGGTTCAAGTGATTCTCCTGCCTCAGCCGCCTGTGTAGCTGGGATTACAGGCGCGAGCCACCACGCCCAGCTAATTTTTTAATTTTTTTAGTAGAGACGGGTTTCACCATATTACCCAGGCTGGTCTCGAACTTTTGACCTCAGGTGATCTGCCTGCCTCAGCCTCTCAAAGTGCTGGGATTACAGGCATGAGCCACAGTGCCTGGCCATACTTTTCATTTATTTAGTTAAAAAAAAATTTTTTTTTTTAAGCTCCAGCTTTGTTGCCCAGGCTGGAGAACAGTGGCCAACCATAGCTTACCGCCTGCTGGAATTCCTTGTCAATTGATCCTCCTGCATTACCTCCTCCAGGGACTATAGGTGTGCACCACCAAGCCCAGATAATTTTTTTTTTTAGAGATGGTGGTCTCTGTATGTTGCCCAGGCTGGTCTTGAACGCCTGAGCTCAAGTGATCTGCCTGCCTTGGCCTCCCAAAGTGCTGGGATTGCAGGCATGAGCCACTGCACCTGGCCTTATTTTATTTATTTATAGAGACAGTGTCTTGCTTTGTTGCTCAGGCTGGAGTTCAGTGGTATGGTCATAGCCCACTGCAGCCTCAAACTCCTGGGCTCAAGTGATCCCCCCTGCCTCAGCCTCCTGGAGCAGCTGAGACTACAGATGTGTGCCACCGTGCCTAATTAAAAACATTTTATTTGGGTAGAGATGGGGTCTTGCTATGCTGCCCAGGCTTAGTTTTCTTTATGTGCCTTTTTGGGGGTTGGAGCTGTAGTGGAACCAGACCTAGCCCCACTGGGCATCTGGGTCTCACCTTAGCTGCTCCACTAAGGGCTTAACAGGACACTGGCCACATGCCTGCTCCCATCTAACTCTACTGGGGCCCCAGGAGGCACCCTGCCTGGGATGGAGTGAGGGCAGGCACAGACCAAACAGCACAAGGTGGGGGTGCTGTTCATTGGGACCAGAGGTGAGGAAGACACTGGATTTAAGCTGGCAATGAGGGTGCCTAGCCAGAAGAGGGGACTCGATCTGGGTCTTGATGGATGAGTGGAGGTTCTCTGCATGGGAAGGGGTGGAGGTCATTTCAGGCAGAGGAGGAAACATGAATCAGCATGGTGGATTTCAAGGAGAGCAGCAGGAGCATGAGTGAGGGGGGCTGGAGTAGGGGACAAGGCATGACGATGGGTCCCGTGGGCCTGGGTCAGCCCCAAGGCAGTCACTGGTCCTCCACTGACTGTGCACCGTGTAGCCCTCAGAGGGAAGGGGAGTGATACCCCGTGCTGGTGGGGTGGATAGCAGCCCACCCTCCCAATGGTGGTTACGGCCACTGCTGTCAACAGTGTGCTATGTGCCAGGCTGGGTGGTGCCTTCTAGCAACCAAGGCTTGGAATCTCCCAGAAAGCCACACTGGGACAGGAGCCCAGGTCGTTTGGCCTGGGAACTGAGGGCTCTTGGCTGCTCACTTACCTTCTTCCTGTCTAGGCCCCTTAGAGGCTCACCTGGCACTGGGACTTGGAGTAGTTATGGCCTGAGGTCTGATTTACCTGGGCTGGAGGTTTTCTGAGTTCATTCGTCTCTACCCAGCTCCCACGGGGCCTTGCGCTCAGCCGGTGTGTGAGAATGAGCCAGTGGAGATAAAGGGTTACACGCAGCGCCCAGGACCCTGGGGTTGGGTGTGTGGCCGGGTGGACCAGGGGCTGACTGAGTGGATCTGGTGGCTCTGTCTCTTCCTGGGGTCCTACCCAGAAGCCCAAGGCCTTCAGAAAAGGGGTTTCCTTGCCTGTCATGGCCTTACCTTCCGTGCTGCCTCCTGGATCTTGGCAGTATCCCCCTGAGCGCCCGGCTCAACCATCTCCTGCCCAACCTTAGCTGAGCCGCATGCCTTTGTCCTTGATTGCAGCTTCATGGCGGCTGAGGAGATGCACTGGCCTGTCCCTATGAAGGCCATTGGTGCCCAAAACCTGCTAACTATGCCTGGGGGCGTGGCCAAGGCTGGCTACCTGCACAAGAAGGGCGGTACCCAGCTGCAGCTGCTCAAATGTGAGTCCCTGGGGTGGCAGGGGGCACAGCGGGAGGAGATGGGGGCAGGGCTGGCCATGCCAGTGAGCATCCTCCCTGACCCTCCGCTTCCTCACATGGTGGGCCCTCTGGATTTTCCCATCCCTCTCTGGTGGCTGGCACTCCTGGAGGACCTGAGGTTGGCATTCCTAGCCCCCAGGACTGTAGCAGGGTCCAGGGTAGTGCACCTGGCAAGCGCTGGCCAGCTGGCAAGGGGAGCTGCAGCCTGCGGCCAGAGCCCGGGGACCACAGGTGGCTGGGTAGGTCTGGCCTCTGGTGCTGCCCTCACTGAATCTGTGAGTGTTCAGTGAGTTAGTTCGTCACCTGGCCCACGGTGAACCTATGTGCCAAATCCTGGCTGGGTGCTGGACCTCTGGAGCTGCACAGTCCCAGGCTCTGGCTGCCAGGACAGCTGGCTGGGAGGAAGAAGGAGCCCTGAGGCTCGGGAGATGCCCAGATGCTGAGACACTGAAGGCCAAGAGCAGAAGGGCCTGAGCAGCAGGTGTTCTCTGCCAGGGACCCCCTGGCCCTGGGCTGCCTGGTTGGGATGCCCAGGCTGGACTACTCGTTTCTGGACAGGCACTATTTGAGCTGCTCTCCTCTTTGCACAGGCAGCCTCCTTGGAGGAGCTGTAACTGGCTTGCCCCCAGCCTGGGAGAAGCTGCTCAGGGCTGGAGCAGTGGAGCTGGGGTGGTTTCACTGTGACTTTCTGCCTGGGGGTGGCCGCACACCAGTGGATCTCACTGGCAAACTCTCTGGGCTCCTGAGCCTCCCTCTTTATTTTAGTTTTTCGAGACAGGGTCTTGCTCTGTTGCCTAGGCTGGAGTGTAGTGGCTTGGTCATGGGTCACTGCAGCCTCAGCCTCCCAGGCTCAGTGATCCTCTCAGCTGGGACTACAAGCATGTCACTATACCCTGTTTTTTTTAAGTTTTTTGTAGAGATGTAGTTTCATTATGTTGCCCAGTCTGGCCTAGAGCTCATGAGCTCACACGATCCGCCCACCTTGGCCTCCCAAAGTGCTGGGATTACAAAGCTGTGAACTACTGTGTCCAGCCTATTTTTTATTTATTTCTTTTTTAGAGACAGAGTCTCACTGTCACCCAGGCTGGAGTGCAGTGGCGCAATCTCGGCTCACTGCAACCTCTGCCTCCTGGGTTCCAGCGATTCTCCTGCCTCAGCCTCCCGAGTAGCTGGGATTACAGGCATGTGCCACCAGGTAATTTTTGTGTTTTTAGTAGAGTCATAGTTTCACCATGTTGGTCAGGCTGGTCTCGAACTCCTGACCTCAGGTGATCCGCCCATCTTGGCCTCCTGAAGTGCTGGGATTACGGGCGTGAGCCACTGTACCCGGCCTATTTTTTACTTTTTTGAGACAGTGTCTCACTCTGTCACCCAGACTGCAGTGCAGTGACGTGGACATAGCTCACTGCAGCCTCAACCTCCTGGTCTCAAGTGATCCTCCCACCTCAGCCTCCCAAGTAGCTGGAACTACAGGTGCATGCCACCATGCCTGACTAGGTTTTGAGACAGTCTCGCTCTGTCACCCAGGCTGAAGTGCAGTGGCATGATTTTGGCTCACTGCAACCACTGACTCCTGGGTTCAAGTGATTCTCCTGCCTCAGCCTCCCAAGTAGCTGGGATCACAGGCATGCGCCACCGCACCCTGCTAATTTTTGTATTTTTAGTAGAGACGGGGTTTTACCATGTTGACCAGGCTGGTCTTGAACTGACCTCAGGTGATCCACCCGCCCTGGCCTCCCAAAGTGTTGAGATTACAGGCGTGAACCACTGCGCGCGGCCTTGGTCCCCATCTTGTAGCTCTGGGGTGGAGGGAGCCTCCAGCAGTCCTGCAGCACCCAGCAAGTCAGCTGTGGCCTCCCTGGGCCTCTGGTCCTGGCTCTGTCCTTCCTCGTGGTAGTTCCACACAGCCCCCCACTTCTTTGTGGGCAGCCAGGCCTGCCCTCTGGTGGCGCTCTGGGGCCAGCCAGTGTGCCCACAGACTTTCCCATATTTGGCCCCAGAGTAGGCTCCTGGGGAGGGGGCAACATGCCAACCTTGCTTCCTGCTATTCCGTTCAGGAGGCCTGGAGGCAGGAGGCCTGACCCCAAGTTGCCCTGGGGTGGGTCCTCACAGTGGGTCTTGGCAGCTGCCCCTCCAGGCTCGCCCTGCCTTTGCCACCTCCCACAGGGCCCCTGCGCTTTGTCATCATCCACAAGCGCTGCGTCTACTACTTCAAGAGCAGCACCTCCGCCTCTCCGCAGGGCGCCTTCTCCCTGAGTGGCTATAACCGGTGAGTGCCCGTGCCGCCTGCTGACCTTGGGCCCTCACGGCCAGCGGGTCCCGCCCTTTGTTCCCACCCAAGGAAAGTGCTTTCTTGAAGCAGCTTTCTTGCCCATCCCCTGCCCTCCCCACCCAGCCTCCACGGTGCCTCGCCCTCTCTGCATGTCCTGCCCTCAGGCCTGGGACCCCGGATGTGCCAGGTCTTCCTGTGTCTTCATGCACAGGCCCCAGGGTCCTGGACAGCCTGCTCTCCAGTCTCCACTCAGCCACCACCCAGTGACTTCTGCATCCCTTTTCCCTCCCTGCCTTGCCCCTTCACTCACCGTGGCCTCTTTCCAGGCAGCTCAGACCCCAGCCAGCCCATGTCCCAAACTCAGGCCTGGCCCCAGGATTTCCTGCTCCAGGGTCCTCCCAGGCCAGGATTAGTTCCCAGCTTCACACGTGTCCTGGGCTAGGCTCTACCCCGTGATGGGCCATGAACTGCCCTTGAGGGCCTTCTGTGCTAACAGGCAGGTGGCCAATGGCCAGGTGGCAGGTGGACAGTGGCCAGGTGGCAGGTGGGCGGTGGCCAGGTGGCAGGTGTGTGAGGGATGCACTGGCACAGCCCATGGCTGGGCCCCTTGCAGAGGGTAAATGCTGGCACCGGGCTCTGGTTCTGGGTGCTGCCTCACCAGAGCCCTGCACCCCACAGCATTCCTCTGTGCCTCCTACCACCCCTTAAGGGCCCAGCCCCTCCTGCTTATGAGGAACCAATGGTCACGTCGTAGTAGTGGGACTTGCTGACGTGGATGATCTTGAAGGGGATAACATGTCAGTAGTCGGACCTTCGGAGTGACTCTAGGCCTGGCCCGCACCCTGGTCACAGCCCTGGTAGGGCAGCCTTGCCAGAGCACCCAGCCCAGTGCCAGGCCCCCAGGCTGGCATGGGGCACTGGAAGAGGGAGGGAGGAGTCTCAAGGACCCTGTGGCCATGGAGCAGGCCCCGTGGATCAGGGCTCCAGGTTCCTCGGGGGAAGGTCATTGTCTTTCTGCAGACGGACACTTTGCCTTCCAGCCTCCAGCATGTGTCAGCCATGTAAAGCGGCATTGGCGGCCATCAAGGGGGTGTGTCCTTGTCTCCTGTTCACCACTGCTCCCAGGAAGCCCGCTCATCACCGCTCTCCCATGCCCCTCCCTGCCCCCTTACACCTGCCTGGGGCCCCCACAGGGCTCCATGCCCCTGCAGCCCAGCAGCCAGGGCCCACCCAGATCTGCCCGCTTCCGTTGGGGTGTGGTGCAGAAGCAGAGAGACTCTGCTTCACGTGTGGGGGCTGTGGGAGGCCATCCCTACAGCTGTGAGCCAGGCTGTGACCCTGGCGCTGTGCCCTCAGGGTGATGCGGGCAGCCGAGGAGACCACGTCCAACAACGTTTTCCCTTTCAAGATCATCCACATCAGCAAGAAGCACCGCACATGGTTCTTCTCTGCCTCCTCCGAGGACGAGCGCAAGGTGACTGGGGGTGTGGGCCTGCAGGCACCAGGCTGGACCTGCCTTGGGCTCACTGGTCCTAGGGCGCTGGCCTCTCAGCTCCAGCAAGGAGCAGCTGTGGCTGGGACACAGGGAGCTGGGTCGCTGCTGCCCCAGCCCCATCCCCATGCCCAGAGCCTGGTGCCAGCACCCACACAAGGAACGTCCTGTCCTGGGAGGTGCCCCTGTGGGCTGAGGGGAGACACACAGCCATGCTGTACCCAGCAGTGTTGCCTCCCCTGACCTTGGGAGTCACAGCAGAGCAGGTGGGGCAGTGAGGGTGGAGGGGTGCGGTGGGGCCTGCCCTGGTGGCACTGTGCCCACTGCAGCCCCGCTGACCTGCAGAGCTGGATGGCCTTGCTGCGCAGGGAGATTGGCCACTTCCATGAGAAGAAGGATCTGCCCCTGGACACCAGGTGACCCTGGGCCTGGGGCATACCGGGCGGTGGGGGTCCCTGGGACTCCTGGGCTTGACCCGGGTGTCTGCCTCCCAGCCCCGGGCTTGGCACAGTATTCCCTCCTTAAATGTTTCCTGGAGGTGCCAGCTGGGCCGCATGTGTGGGTGTGCATGCGTCTCTCTGCTCCTGTCTACCTCCAGCCTGTCTTGTCACGTCTGTTTCTGTGTCACCACCGTGGGTAGTTCCTGTTGGGGTCATGGATGTTTCCACGTCCCCGGCCAGGGAGGCCTGGAACGGCAGCATCTGGGTGCTTTGCGTTCCCAGCCCCCTACCCCACCCTGGCTCACTCGGTGTGAGACCAGAATGAAACTCCAGGCAGGGCGCCACAGGGCAGTCCGAGCCTTGGCAGTCTTCCCCTTGAGCTGGCCCAATGCACAGCAGATACTCTCTGGGCTGGAACTGCCTGTCCCGAGATGGTGCAGAGGGAACAGACCTTCTGGTCCTTTCACAGACGGGGACAGGAGGCCCAGGGAGGGCTGGGCACACCCAAGGCTGCCCTGCAGGTCCCTGCCTGACCCCGAGCTCCTGGCCCCTGGTCCAAGCTGTCCTGCCTTGGGCCCAGCCCAGCACTGCCCAAGCCCTGTTGAGGCAGGAGCAGGTGGAGACGTGGGCGTGGTCAGGGTGGCCATCCTTATGGGGCAGGAGTGGCAGCTAGTGGCCGCAGGGGCACGGCATGGTGGCACCACAGCCTTCAGTTCCTGAGTCTATCCTTGTAACTATGTGTGTGCATGTCCACGTGTTGTGTGTCTTTGTGTGCACGTCTGTGCTTGTCTTATGTCTGTGTTTATCTGTGTACCTACACGTCTGTGTGATGGGGTCCTTGTGTCTGTGTGTCCACATGTGTGTGTGTGTCCCTGTGTCTTTGTGTGTATATCCATGTCTGTGTGCCTGTGTCCCTGTGTGTGCATGTGTGTTCACATGCCCATCTGTGAATCTGTCAGTGTATGCATGTGTGTGCCTGTGTGTACCTTTGTGTGAGCATCAAGGGACCTCCCAGGGCTGGTGCTCACTGTCCACCCCGACCCACCCTGCGTTGCAGTGACTCCAGCTCAGACACAGACAGCTTCTACGGCGCAGTTGAGCGGCCTGTGGATATCAGCCTCTCCCCATACCCCACGGACAATGAAGGTGAGGTCTTACTCTGCGTCCACTGCCCGTCCGCCTGTCCTCACCTGGCTGCTGACAGTGAGGGGCCCAGCCCTTCTCTTGGCCGCTGTGGAGGAGAGGGAGGTGTGTTGGGCTGTGCTCTTTGGCAGAGCGCAGTGGCATCCCGGGCCCTGGCCTTTGGCAGCAGGGTCTGGACTCACAGTCCGCCCAGCCGGTGCTCGCCCCCTGCCTCCTGGGATCAGCTGTGCACGGAGCATTGCCTGGAGACTGGTCCGGGGCCGCTTTGGCCCTCACCCCCCGCCCCTCCCATGCAGACTATGAGCATGATGACGAGGATGACTCCTACATGGAGCCCGACTCCCCGGAGCCCGGAAAGCTCGAGGGTAAGTGGGGCGGGTGGGCCTGGGGAGCTCTGGGTGCGTGAGAAGCAGGGTCTGGGACCAAGAGCAGAGCCCCTCTGAGGCTGGGGATGCTGGCCCAGGTACCGCCTTGGGTGGCCTCTGTTTCTCTTCTGTGGCCCAAGTATTATGAGGATTGGAGCAGAATAGGCGTACCTGCCGCCAGCTCCGCTTATCTGCTCTGCCCATCTCCCAGGAGCAGGGGTGGGTACACGGTGGTGCCAGGTGGAGCCAGGGCGGCCCTGGAGGCTGAGGATGGGGAAGGAAGCGTGTTGAGGGGTGCACAGACTCAGGGCCGGTCCATGTCCCCATGGCTCCCAGCTTGTGTGGATGCTGCTGCAGGCCAGGTCATTGCCCTGCCCCACCCCACCCCACCCACCCCACCCACCCCAGCATCCATCCCCTTCCTGCAGCCCACAGCCCAGTCAAGGAGACAGGCTGAGACAGGTGGTCCCACGTGGATGACGGAAGCACGAGCTGGGTGGGGAGGATGTGCCTCTGTCCTCCTCTGTCCCCTCCCTCCTTCCTTCCCTCCCCATTATCTCTCCAGGCCTCTCATCTGGTCAGTTTCCTTATATCTGGGGCTGATCCCTGATCCTTCCATCGTCCATGCATCCGCCTTACTGATCCCTGATCCTTCCATCGTCCATGCATCCGCCCTGCCTCTTTGTTTTTCTGCCCCCTGTCCTCACTGACCTGGCCTCTGCTAACTCCAGGCCCCGACCCCGTGTCCTCTCTGCTGCCCGTCCCCTTCCACCTTCAGGGTCTCGGGTCCAGCCCCTCTTCTCCTGCTGCTCCCTCCCTCCTTCCCTCTGGGGCCCCAGTGCCAACCGTCCTTCAGCCCACCAGGATCTGCCAGCTGCTTGCCTCAGTTTCCCTCCATGCAGAGCTCTCATCCCACAGTGTTCGCCATGCCTGCCCCCTGCCTGCACACTCCTGCCTCCAGTCTTAGCCTGGCTGGCCCAGCCCTGGTGCGCTCAGGCTCTGTCTGCCCCGCCCTGAGCTGAGGCCCAGTGAGGCTAGAGACGGGCCTGGGGAGCAGCCTGTGCCACTGATCCACTCTCCCTCCCTCTGGACCCTCTTCGACCTCTCCCCCAAACATTACTCATCCAGACTCCTGTGGCCTCCCCATTCCCAGTTCCAGCGGTCAGTCCTAAGCCAGCCCAGCCTGGCACCCGCCTTGTTCCTTGCCTGCCCGTCTTCCAGGCGTGCCATGCCCCAGGGTCTTCTGCCTCCTCAGCTCCTGTGCCGGACCTGTAAGGGGTACCCGGGGCTCAGGCCTCACTCCTCTCCAGAATTCCCGGGTGATACCCAGGTCATCTGCAGGCTGCCGGCTCTGACTCATGTCCAGCCGGGACCCCTGAATTCTGCGCTCACGCCCTGACCATCCCCCCGCGTTCCCGGGTGTCTCCCAGCTTTCTGGACTTGTTCTGAACAAACAGGCCTTTACCTTCCTCGCAGCAGCTCCCCTGGCCTGTCCTTTGGAATTCTGTCCTCCTTCCCGCTCCGGCCAAGCCCGGAGGTCCCCCTTGACTTTTCTTCCTTTCACTTCCTTCCGCCTCTGGGAACCCGATGGCTCCGCAGGTGTCTTCTAGGCTTTAGGAAGCGTCCACAGGCTGCCATAGGGAGGATGGATGGGGACGGCTGGGGGCGGTGGATGGTCTGGGACCCTGGGGAAGGCAGGATGGGAGTGCTGGGTGTTGGGCTGAGGGGTGGGCAGGCCGTGGGTGGGCCGACAACGGGTTACACTCCTGGTTGGCCCTGCTGACCATTGCCAGCAGAGGGTAGTGTTGGCCCAGCCTGTCAGGGTCCAACATGGGTCTCTTTGCTCTGCAGATCCCCTGACACACCCACCGGCCTACCCACCACCCCCAGTGCCCGTGCCCAGGAAGCCAGCCTTCTCTGACATGCCCCGGGCCCACTCCTTTACCTCCAAGGGCCCCAGTCCCCTGCTGCCACCCCCACCCCCTAAGCACGGCCTCCCAGATGTTGGCCTGGCTGCGGAGGACTCCAAGAGGAACCCACTGGGCCTGAGGCGGGCTGAGCCTTGCCCCAGGGTACCCGCTACCTCCTGGAGGATGAGCGACCCCCCAATGGGCAGTGTGCCCAACACACCCGGCCTTCGGAAACCCCCTTGCTTCCGGGAGAGTGCCAGCCCCAGCCCGGAGCCCTGGAGCCCTGGCCACGGGGCCTGTTCCACTTCCAGTGCCACCACCCTGGCCACTGCCACCTCCAGAAACTGTGACAAACTCAAGTCCTTCCATCTGTCCCCACGGGGACCGCCCATATCTGAGCCCCCACCTGTGCCAGCCAACAAGCCCAAGTTCTTGAAGACAGCTGAAGAGGACGCCCCAAGGGAGGTGGCCAAGCCTGGACTCTTTGTGCCCCCCGTGGCTCCCCGACCTCCTGCACTGAAACTGCCAGTGCCTGAGGCCACAGCACGGCCTGCAGTCCTGCCCAGGCCGGAGAAGTCGCAGCTCCCCCACCTCCAGTGAGTTTGTGTGGTGGCTGGAAGCCCTGGCCTGGCCTCTTGATGGGCACTCTGCCCATGATAGGGTACCGGGTGCAAGGATAGGAAGGTTCCCTGATGCCTCCAGTCTGCTTTGGTGGCGCGTGGAGCATGTCCATGATGGCCCTGAAGCCTGCTGGAAATACTTTGGTTTTTTTTTTTTTCTTTTTGAAACAGGGTCGTCTTATGGTGCCCAAGCTGGAGTGCAGTGGTACAGTCTCAGCTCACTGCAACCTCTGCCTCCTGGGTTCAAGTGATTCTCTTGCCTCAGACTCCCACATAGCTAGGACTACAGGCACCTGCCAACACGCCCAGCTAATTTTTTGTATTTTTAGTAGAGCTGACGAGGTTGGTCTTGAACTCCTGGCCTCAAGTGATCCATCTGCCTCAGCTTCCCAAAGTGCTGGGATTACAGGCATGAGCCACTGCATTCAGCTGAAATGCTTTCTGCTTTATTTCTGGGAAGAGCCAGGAGACCAGTTTGTCCCCCATTCCCACAGAGTCACCCGCCCACACCAATGGCTGTGGTCAGAGGCATCTGGGCCCCAGGCAGGCTGCGTGCCTTGCCTGGCAGGCAAAGTCTCCAGGAACTACAGGGCAGGCTTCGCATGGGTGCGCTGGCTGCAGGCACACCCGCGAATGCCCTTCCCCACCCCCGAGTGCCCTTCTCCCAGGGCTCTGCACACACCTCTGAGACACCTGCTGCCTGTGTGGACGCGCTTGTGAGCAGCCCTGGCCATGCTCGTGGTTCTGGTTAACAAGGGCTGCAGAGGTGCAGGTACTCGGAAGTCAGTCGTTTTCCCACGACTGTGGGGGCAGCGGTCCAGGGCTCAGCCACACCCACAAGCTGGCCACCCATGCTGGCATGGCTCCGTTAGGCTTTGCGGAGTGGGACCACCCAGTCACACGGGGAGGCCTGCAGGGCTCTCCCATGGGCGTCCCCTGAGGTCACATTGCATTGTTCATCTAGTTCACATCTTCCACTCCCCTGTGGCTCTGAGTGGGCTGTGATTTGGCCAAGGCCAGACCTCCCCTCCCCAAGAGCGTCCAGAGCACGTGTTCACGGTGTGGACACTGAGCTCGGGCCCGCAGGCCCCCCTTGCTGGCATCCATGGCAGCCCTCAGATGTCAGGCAATTCCTGCTGCCCCAGGACGGTCACCATGAACCCCTCCTGGATCTCTGTTGTCCTGGTTTTATGGTCACAGGGGCCATAGCAGGCAGCTTGTGTCCTCACACAGGGCGGAGTGGGGAGGAGAGCAGAGGGTGGCCTGCCCCGTGTCTGACAGTGAAATGGTCCTGCCTTTCTCTCCCTGCCCCTTCAGGCGATCACCCCCCGATGGGCAGAGTTTCAGGAGCTTCTCCTTTGAAAAGCCCCGGCAACCCTCGCAGGCTGACAGTGACGGGGAGGACTCAGACGAGGACTATGAGAAGGCAAGGCTGAGCAGCGAGCCCAGGTCCCCGTGGCCAGTAGATGGACAGGTGGTGGGAGAGCCATAGACCAGGACGGCCACTCGCTGGCCATCCTGAGCGAAGAGTCCCCAGAGCCTGGGAGCCTAGGGCAACACAGCACCAAGCAAAGCCCCAGATCCTGGGACCGGTGGCCGCCATCGGGGAGTGGTGGTACGGGTGGATGATTCCGACCTTGGCACTGACACCATCAGCCTCTTGCAGGTGCCACTCCCCAACTCGGTCTTCATCAACACCACGGAATCCTTCGAAGTAGAAAGGTCAGCACAAAGCCCTGCATGTGCTGGGTCCCCCGCTGCGCCCCGTCTTCCTGCTACTCTGTCTCCCTCACTAACTTCTGTGTTGGGGGGTTGCTGGCACAAGTACACGGCCCTGTGTGCAGCAGAAACCAGAGGAGTGGGCCCTTGCTCTGTCTGTCACCCGCTGACACCCTGGCTGGCCTGGGCTCTGCTGGGCTGGTTCTCCAGCCTCATGGCAGGCGGATACTCTCAGCATCTGAGACCCACAACAGCGAGGGGACAGAAAGCCGGGCTTGGGAGTGGGGCAGGAGGGTCCCCATGGAAGCTGCCTGAGGAGGGCTCACCCGCCAATATGACTGTCTTATTTTAGGCTGTTCAAGGCCACCAGCCCCCGGGGAGAGCCCCAGGATGGACTCTACTGCATCCGGAACTCCTCTACCAAGTCGGGGAAGGTAGGTGCCCGGGGAAGATGCCCAGGGCTCCATGCTGTTGGCCCCTCTGCCTCTCCAGGCACCCAGGCTGTGGGCAGGCCCAGGACTCCCCAGTTCCTAGACCACTCCCCTTGTGGGCTCTTACTTGGTGTCTCAGCCGAATTCTCTGCCCAGCAGTGCCCCCCAGTCTATTCTCTAATGGATCTCCATCTGCAAAGTGGGGGCAATGATGGCCACCTCCCAGCGGGGACCAGGACTCGGGTGGGGTTGGGGAGGCCACCTGGGACAGTGGGAACGCCAGGGCTGCCCGCGTCCCTCCGAGCGTGAAGGTGTGGCCTCACTGGGCCGTGCTCTCCCGGGTGCAACAGAGTGGTTATTGGTGGTTATGAGCTGTTGCTCGGAGGCTTTCTCAAGGCTGCCAGTGTCATCCCTGCTGTCCCTGTGCAGGTGGTCTGGAGCCAGAGCCACAGGACCCAGCCTTGATGCTTCTGTCCCCCTCTCCCTGGCCCATGGTCCCCCGAGGGCGGTCCTGCTCTCTTGAAGCTATCAGCCTCCTGCTTCCCTCCTGTAGGTCCTGGTTGTGTGGGATGAAACCTCCAACAAACTGAGGAACTATCGAATCTTTGAGAAGGTGAGAGGACTCTGAGTGGGATGGGGACCCTGGCCACATGGCGTGGCAAGGGGCAGGACAGAATCTCCCTGATCAGGCATAGGCAGCAGGTAGACTAAGACCGGCAGCTCCAGGACACCTCCCTCCCCTCCCCTCCACCATCCCTCATCCCCCACCCCTCCTGCTCAGCCTCCCTCCTCTCCTGGCCTAGCTTTGTCCTCCCCTGACCCTGGAGGGGATGAGTGGCCAGCCTAGACCCTGGGTTGCTTGCCTTTTTCTTTTTGTGGGGACAGGGGTCTCACTGTTTCTCAGGCTGTTCTCAAACTCCTGGGCTCAAGCAATCCTCCCACCTCAGCCTCCCACAGTGCTGAGGTTACAGGCACGGGCCACCGCTTCTCGCCCAGTCCCTAGGCTCACTTATCGACCTTGCCTGCAGTGCTCCGGGTGCAGGCTCCTGGACACTGGGACGGAGGGGAAGTGAGGTGGGAACATGGAGAGCACAGGCCCGATTCGGAGGCCAACCTGGGGGGCCCGCTGGCAGCCAGGAGCTGGCCTGGCGATACCATCATTGCTGCTGCTGCCTCATTTTACAGAGGGGAGACTGAGGCCCAGAGCCGTAGAGTGGCCTGGCCCCATTGACGCTTCCCCTCTCTGCCCCCACAGGACTCTAAGTTCTACCTGGAGGGCGAGGTCCTGTTTGTGAGTGTGGGCAGCATGGTGGAGTACTACCATACCCACGTGCTGCCCAGCCACCAGAGCCTGCTGCTGCGGCACCCCTACGGCTACACTGGGCCCAGGTGATGCCTACGCCAGGCCGCACCGATGGACACGGGCCCACATGGGAGGGTGAGCGGGGGCAAGTCTGTGCTTGCCTAGGGCCTCCATGATGGATGTCTTCTAGGACCCAGCCAGTCTTACCCAGCAGGCTGGGCTCCGGGGCTGGACCAGGCTCCAGGCTCTAGAGGACGAGGGGACTCTCTTATCCCACATGACCTTGCCCTGTCCCAACCCTAGAAACCCAGGACCAAGCCCTGCCTGGGCTCCGAGGACAGGAAACTGGTCCCCCCAGCACACAAACCCCACAGTGGGCTGGGAGCCAGGCAGGGTTGGGGCAGCTGGTTGGGGGCTGGGGCTGGCCCTGGAACCGCCAAGGAACGCTAAGACACAGGCTCCAGTAGGGGCTGTTGCCTCCAATAAAGCAGCGATGACCTTTGCCTTGGTGGCTGGGGCTTGATTGGGAAGGAGGGCATCACCAGCTTACTGGGTGCCCACACGGATGTCCAAGTGCTATGCAGCCCTTGGAACCCCAAGAGGTGGTTGTCTTGTCTTCCAGGGTGCAGGCTGCTAAAGTGACTTCCCCAGGGTACACGGTACGTAACAGATCAGGACCCAAACTTGGGCTGTCTGGGCTGGGGCCCCACACCCCATGCACCAGTTCTGCTGCCTTGGGTCAGGCCAGGGCAGAGCTAGAAGGCCCTGCAGTTATGGCTGGTTCATTCCCTGCATTAGTGCACAGTTACTGGGGACCTCCTGGTGCCTGTCCCCGTTCCAGAACTCGGCATCCACGGAGTGGGCTATAGAGCTAGGAGGCCCTGCAGCTACACATGGTTCATCACCTGCATTAGCAAGCAGTTACTGGGCACCTCCTATGTGCCTGTTCCCATTCCAGGCAGGGGCCTCTGGCCTGGCTGAGTTTGAGTTCACGGCCCAGTCTGGGGACAGCGGGGTATGAGGTGCTTATGGCATAGTGTCCAGGGCAGCTGGGCATGCAAGGACTCAGGGCTCCAGGAAGACTTCTTGGAGGAAGTGACAGCCATGATGGGAAGGAACGGTGGGTCCTAAGTAGACCAAGGGTGGGTAGGGATGGTGGTACTCAGATGCCCAAGCCCTCCAGGCAATACCTGGCTTGGGCCCAGCCCCAATCTGTCCCCTCACTTTCTACCATTGAGTTCCAGCAAGTCACCCTCCCTGGCACACCCTCCGGGCTGAATTTTTAATGAAACAGACTCAGGGGGAGGTTGGGGCTGGCAGGGACCCTAGGATTGTTGTGATTTTTCTCAGCATTGTGTCAGGGAAACCTGAACTGAGGCCAGCACTTGTGCCACTGACAGTGACTGACTGCTGGGAGGAGGTCCTGCAGCCCCCTTCCCTGGGGTATGTTCTGGGGGCCTGTGGTTTGCTGGAGGAAACAAGTGATGAGGCTGGTGAGCGGATGTGGGAGACTGGCCCCCAGGGGGCCGTAGGGTGTGGTGGAATGACAGGCCCTGTGGACACTGGCAGTCAGCTGCTTCCAGGAACCAGGTGGCCAAGGCCACCTCTGCAGGGGTTTCCCTTCAGCCTCCCTGGGGAGAGGGGTCGGGCCCGGGCTGAGCCTAGGGCACAGGGAGCTTCTGTGGTTCTGCTCCGTCTCCGGAAAACCAGTCGTTCCTCCTCCCTGCGGTCAGAATTCTTTGCCCTGTCTGACCTGAACTCGCTTAGGAAGGCATGCCACTCTCCCACTGTGGCCACACTTTCTCTTCCTGTAAAATTTTATAATTTTATTTTATTTTAGTAATTTTGAGATGTAGTCTTGCTCTGTTGCCCAGGCTGGAGTGCAGTGACGCAATCTCGGCTCACCGCAACCTCCGCCTCCTGGGTTCAAGCGATACTTCTGCTTCAGCCTCCTGAGTAGCCGGGATTATAGGCACCTGCCGCCACGCCTGGCTAATTTTTTTTTTTTTTTTTTGAGACAGAGTCTCGCTCCGTTGCCAGGCACCAGGCTGGAATGCAGTGGCGTGATCTTGGCTCACTGCAACCTCCGCCTCCCGGCTTCAAGCAATTCTCCTGCCTCAGCCTCCTGAGTAGCTGGGATTACAGGTGCGCGCCACCACGCCCAGCTAATTTTTGTATTTTTAGTAGAGACGGGGTTTCACCACATTGGCCAGGATGGTCTCCATCTCTTGACCTTGTGATCTGCCCGCCTCAGCCTCCCAAAGTGCTGGGATTACAGGCATAAGCCACTGTGCCCGGCCACTTCCTGTAAAATTGTTAAATGGAGGATTGGATGAAAGATGTGGTTTCCAGCCTGGTGCCTGGGGTGCTGAGCTAGTGGTGCACGCCAGGACACCTTTGCTTTATCTCCCACAGCTACCTGGAGCCCAGGGCCAGGTGATAGGTCCCTCTGGACAGCTGGACAGCTGAGGCCTATGGCTGCCCAAAGCCCAGCGAGGGCCCTGGCCCAGCCTCACCTCCCAGAGTCTGCGCCTGCTGACACAGCTGCCCACCTCTGTGTGAGCTGCCCCAGGCCCAGGGCCTCTGCTGCAAGAGTGTGTTGGGGAGGGTTGGGGGACAGGCCATGGTCCTCCAGCACAAAGAACGTGCCACGAATGTTCTAGTCCACATATAAGGTTGGGGTTGGGGTTATCATTTACTGAGCACATCTGTGTTTGAGGTGCTTGGAGAAGCAGCTGCTACTGGTCACATTTTACAGGTGAGAGACCCGAGTATCACAGAGGCCTGGATTCAAGTCCCTCCTCTGCCATTAACTAGCCTGTGACCCCATCTATCCTTCACTCCTCTGAACCTAGACCCTGGCCACTGCTGGGCTCCCTGCCACTCCTCACAGCCGATGATGGTCATTGTGGGGGTCTCTGCCTGCCTCCCAAGGTTAGGGTTAGGACTCGGGGTGCTCTCACTCAGCCAGCGGGGCCATAGTACTGGGAAGCGAAACCGCCCCACCTCACCCTGCGTTGCCCTCTGGGTTTGTGAGGGTGGGCTGGCAGGAGGCCTAGGCCCTGCCCCAGTGGCAGCCCTCCTTCCTCATTTTATAGCTAGGGAAACTGAGGCTTGGAGAGGGCTCACCGACTTGCCTACCTTCAAGATGAGTTGAGACGGGCTCAGTTCTGGGGCTTGGGGAGAGGGCCCTGGTGGCTTTGGGAAGCACCCTGAGCCCAGGATGAAACATGCTTCTCTTCCTGTGGTTCCATCTGAAGGACTGTGGTGAGCTCTGTACCTTCTGTTAATACAGATTTTTATTGTGAAAATACATGTGTATTTTTTTGAGATGGAGTCTCACTCTGTCACCCAGGCTGGGGTGCAGTGGCGCAATCTCGGCTCACTGCAACCTCCCGTCTCCTGAGTTCAATCAATTCTCCTGCCTCAGCCTCCCGAGTAGCTGGGATTACAGGTATCAGCCACCACACCCGGCTAATTGTTGTATTTTTAGTGGAGATGGGGTTTCACCATGTTGGCCTGGCTGGTCTCCAACCCCTGACCTCAAGTGATCCACCCATCTCGGCCTCCCAAGTACTGGGATTACAGGCAGGAGCCACTACGCTTAGACTTGAAAAGATGTTTTTAGAACCAGAAGCCTCGGTTAGCACTGCTGCCTCTGGGTCACATTGTGCAGAGCTCCTCTGCGGGTCGGGGCTCAGCACAGCCCCAGGGAGGTGTTTCCTGTACTGCAGGATGAGGGGGGTGGGGATTGGGAAAGAGGGGCGCCTGGGGCCTGCTCAGTGCTCCGAGGCAGGCAGGGCTGGGGCCATTTCATAGAAAGGCAGATGGAAGCTCAGCAGGGAAAAGGCTTTTGAGGGTGTCCCAGGCCCTGGAGGGATGGCCTAGGACACCAGGGTCCCACCAGACATGGGAGGGCCGTGCTGGTCTCTAGAGGGGGAATGAGGGAAGGGCCACAGCCTCTGGCTCTGGCTGTGGCCGAGCCCCACTTGGCTCCTGGCGCACACATCCTGCCCTGTCTGCACGCCCTGCTCCCTCCACCAAAAGGGACTGCCGGCTGGAGGGCTGTACCAGGAGGACTCCTGTCCTTGGGGAAGAGGGACTGGGACTGCCTGAATCTTGACAGAAGTGTGTGTGAGTGGTGATCCCTTTTAAGCCATCTTCCAGAGATTTGATGGGCACAGAGCAGACCCCCACCTATCTGCCCTCCTTTGGACCCCTAGGAAACTTCGCAGCCATTCCAGGCTGCCAGGATTCCATTCCCTTGTACTGCCGTCAGCTTTGTCCCTGGCCGCACTCTGAGCTGCTCAGAGCTGAGGCAGAATCCCTTTTTCATTCATTTCCTGCAGAATAAAACAACATACAGAAAAGTGAAAAAAATGTAAATGCACAACCTGACACACTGTCAGGAAGTGAACATGTGTGCAGCCTCCGTCAGGAACTAGTTTTGCCAGCACCTAAATGCCCTCCCCTCACAGTGTTATTTCCGGCCTCTCTGCCCTGGCTTATGTGAGTTTTGTGTTCTTGTTTTTCTCAAAAGTTTTCAGCACCCAATCATGTAGCCATCGCAGCATTTTCCTGTTTCTGTGTTTTGTCCCCATGAATCTTAACGATGCAAGCTCTGGCAACTGGCTTCTTTGGCTCATTATTATGTCTGTGAGATTTATTCATGTTGCTGTGCATAGTGTAGTTTGTTCATGTTCATTGCTAACAAGTTCCATGGTCCGGCTGTATCATGATCCACAGATTCATTTTACTGGCGATCAAGCTTGTCCAATGCATGCAGCCCAGGATGGCTTTGAATGTGGCCCAACACAAATTTGTAAACTTCCTTAAAACATAATGAAATTTTGTTTTGGATTTTTTTTTTTTTTTAGCTCATTAGCTATAGTTAGTGTTAGTGTATTTTATGCATAGCCCGAGACAATTCTTCCAGTGTGGCTCATGGAAGCCAAAAGATTGGACATGCCTGCTGTAGATGGACAGTTGGTTTATTTCTAGTTTGAGGTAATTACACACCATGCTGCTAGCAACAATTTTGTCTGTGTCTCTGATGCACATGTAATTTTTGCAAATGGTACGTGAGTTTTTCTAGAGTTTGTACCCAGGAGTCTGACTCCTGGATTCTAGGGTATGAGGATTTTTTTTTTGTTTGAGACAGAGTCTCATTCTGTTGCCAGGCTGGAGTGCAGTGGCGCCATCTCGGCTCACTGTAACCTCTGACTCCCGGGTTCAAGCGATTCTCCTGCCTCAGCCTCCCAAGTAGCTGGGACTACAGGCATGTGCCACCATGCCCAGCTAATTTTTGTATTTTTTCAGTAGAGATGGGGTTTCACCATGTTGGCCAGGATGGTCTCCATCTCGACCTTGTGATCCACCCACCTTGGCCTCCCAAAGTGCTGGGATTAGGCATGAGCTACCACGCCTGGCCCTTATGTGTCTTTTAGTCTATTGTAAATTGCATATTTTTAATTTCATTGTTTTGTTTGTTAATAGCATGTAAAACACATCTTTTCACGGTGAAACCCCATCTCTACTAAAAACACAAAAAATTAGCTGGGCATGGTGGCGTGTGCCTGTAATCCCAGCTACTCAGGAGGCCGAGGCAGGAGAATTGCCTGAACCCAGGAGGCGGAGGTTGCGGTGAGCCGAGATCGCGCCACTGCACTCCAGCCTGGGTAACAAGAGCGAAACTCCATCCCCCCCAAAAAACAAAACAAAACAAAACAAAAAGCAACATCTTTTGTCCACTGTATTTGATGTAATTAAATCTACCATCTTATTTTATGTCTCACTTGTGTTTGTGGTTTTTTTCCTCCCTTTTCTCTCCTTTTCCCTTTCTTTGGGATTGAACAACTTAAATCATTTCATTTACCCCCTTCTCCTAGTCAGAAGTTAAACACTCTCTATTCTTATTGAAGTCTAGAGTTAACTAATAAACACTTTTATTTTCTTCCTAGACAACTGAAGGACCTCAGGTGACTTTAATTGATCTCCCTCATTACTTGATATTGTTGTGTATATGCAATTCTAACTCAGTATGTTTTAAAACCCTCACCCAAGACAGTATTTCTTTCTTTCCTTTCTTCTTTTTTTTTTTTTTTGGAGACACTGTCTGTCTCTCTCTGTCACCCAGGCAGTGCAGTGCAGTGGTGCAATCTTGGCTCACTTCAGCCTCTGTCTCCTGGGTTCAAGCAATTCTTATGTCTCAGCCTCCTGAGTAGCTGGAATTACAGGCACCTGCCACCACACCTGGCTCATTTCTTGTATTTTTGGCATTTTGTCACGTTGTCCAGGCTGGTCTTGAACTCCTGAGCTCAGGCAATCCGCCTGCCTTCGCCTCCCAAATTGCTAGGATTACAGGCAATAGCCACGGCGCCCAGCTCTTTTTTCTTTTTTGTAGTTGGAAAAGGAAGGAATATTTTAATAGCTTTAAAATTGTTTTATTCTGATAAAAATTTCATATTAAATATTTATCATTTTGACTATTTTAAAGTGTACAGTTCTGTGGCTTTGCATATATTCATATTATTGTTAACTCATCAGCACCATCCATCTCCAGAACTTTTTTCATCACCCCAAGCTTAAACTCTGTACCCATTAAACATTAAATCCCCATTCCTCCAGCTCTTTGCAACCACCATTCTACCTTTTGTCTCTGAATTTGACTGCTAGACACCTCATACACGTGGAATCATACCTTTATCTTTTTGTGCCTGGCTTATTTCACATAGCATGTCTTCAGTGTTCATTCCTGTTGTAGCATGCGTCAGAATTTCCTTCCCTTAGGCCAGGCATTGTGGCTTATGGGTTTATGTCTGTAATCCCAGCACTTTGGGAGGCTGAGTTTGGATTTGGGAAGATTGCTTGAGCCTAGGAATTTGAGATCAGCCCTGGCAACATAGTGAGATCCTGCCCCTACCAAAAATACCAAAAATTTGTTGGGCATGTTGGCACGTGCCAGTAGTCCTAGCTACTTGGGAGGCTGAGGCAGGAGGATCCCTTGAGCCTGGGAGGTCAAGGCTGCAGTGAGCCATGGTTGCAACACTGCACTCCAGCCTGGGCGACAGAGTGAGACCCTGTCTCCAAAAAAATGCACGAAACCCAAATAAATAAAAAGAATTTCCTTGCATTTTAAAGCTGAATAGTATTCCATCGTCTGTGTATATACTGTACCACATTTTGTTTATCTATTAATCTTTTACAGACACTTGGGTTGCTTCCACCTTTTGGGTATTCTGAATAATGCTGCTATGAACATGGTACAAATACCTGTTTTCATTTCTTTTGGGTATATATCCAGAAGCGGAATTGCTGGCTTACGTGGTAATTATAGGTTTAATTTTTTGAGGAACCACTATATGGTTTTCCACAGCAGCTGCACCATTTTACATTCCCATCAACAATGCACAAGGGTTCCAATTTCTCCGCATCTTTGCCAACACTTATTTTTTTCCTGTTCTTCCTCGTTCCCCTCCCCCCTTGAAACTTTTTTCTTCTTCTCGTTTTTGTAGAGATTAGGGTCTTTTTATGTTATCCAGTGAGTCGGTCAACTCCTGGGCTCAGGCTGTCCTCCTGCCTCTGCCTCCCTAAGTGCTGGGATTTTAGGCTGGAGCCACTTGCGCCGGCTCGGCTCTCCGCTCCACCCCCTTCAACAACAGCCATCCTAATGAATGTTAAGTGGCATCCCACAGTGGTTTTGATTTGTATTTCCCTAGTGATTAATGATGGGACACAAGTGCCTGAGAAAATATCGTGATCTTGTCAGAAAAGTCATCTTGGAAAAGCCAACGTCCAACAGAAACGGTCTTAGAACACGGGTCGCTGACTGCCATCCAGACAGTATCCCTGACCCTTGTGGGGCATTGTCTCAGAGCCTCCTGCTGGGCAGCGAGGTCTGGATTCCACACACTTCTGCCACTGCCCGGCTCCGGACCTCAGCTTTCTATGGGTGTGAAGAGGGCAAGCAGCCGTGCCCATTTGTCTCGCTTGGTCTTTTTGGGGGTCAGAGGCTCCAGCAGGAGGGACAGCGTGCGGGAAGCTGCTGGTCTGAGGCTGCCCTCCAGGTCGCTGGCAGCCGGCCTGGGCCAGCCAAAGCCCCGCAGGCTCACTCCCTGGTGCTGCGGAGGTGGCTGGTGCTCGTCCCCGCAGCACCCGCAGGCCGGCCTGGGTGCCAGGCAGCTGTCCGCTGTGGAGCCTTATCGGGGCCCACAGGCCTTGCTGCCCTGACCCCACCCGGGCCCCAAAACTCGGCCTGGGGACCGCACGGCGCGGGGGCAGGCGGGGCAGGGCCAGTCTGCTGGGGGAGTGCGCAGGGCGGGCGGCGGCGGGCAGAGTCCCAGGGCTCCGACGGCCCCTCCGGCCGAGGACGGGCCCGCGGTAGACGCCAGGTCAACAACAATGAAATCGTGTCCAGCGGATCTGGCTGGGGCTCGCCGCAGCCGACCCGGCCTCGTCAGCTACGAGGCCAGTGAAGCCAGGACCTGGCGCCCGAAGCTGCCGGCCAGGGTACCCTCCGCGTGGAACCCTGGACGTCCGCACGCCCCGGAGGGGTCGCCCTGAGGAGGGTTCCGCGAGTCCGCTTGCCCCGCCCGCAGATGCCCCGCCCCTCCTGGGCCCAGCCAATCGTAGAGTACATTGCTCGGTAGTGCTGCGCAGCTCGGCCTATGGGGCGGCGCGTTGTTGGGCTGAAGCGCCGCAGGCCGCACCCAGCTCGGGCGGTGGGGGCGAGCCGAGGGGCTGAGGGGCGGAGAGGCCGGGCGGGCCGCGGCTGCGGGCCAGGGTGCGCGCGGCGGGCGGGGGCGGAGCCGGAGCCGGAGCCGACGCCGACGGGCGGTGGCTGGACTGGGACCCCGGAATCCCGCGCGCTGCACCACAATTCGCTCCTGAGGTGAGGCCCGCGATCGGGGGTGGCAGGGGCCCGGTACGGGCTGAGGCGGCAGCGGGGGTGCGGGCAACTGGGCCGCTGTTGCGGCGGGCGGGGGCCGCGGGGCCTGCGGCGGCCTTGGCAGCGCGGGGGGCGGGGAGGCCGCTGCGGCGCGCCGAGGGCGTCTTGGAGGGGTCCCTGCGGGGCCGTTGGCCTGGGCCGAGCCTGGGAGCGAGGGCGCCGCAGACCTGTCGTCGGGATAGGACCCCGGGGACGAGGCTTCTCCGCGCAAGCGGCCCGGACCGCTCGTTCCCGGCCCGCCGCTGGGCTGCAGGGGTCGGGGCGGAGGAGGAGGACCCGGGGCGGACGCTGGTCAGCATCGTGCTCGTGAGACCGGGTCCGCGGTCCGGAGCGCTGGGTGCTCCAAGGTTCGTGTACCGACGCATCTGGGTCCTGCCTGTCGGCTCTCCTATTTAAAAACGAAGGCTTCTGCCAAAAGAGAAAAGCCAAATCTGCCGACGGATGCCCAAGAGCTAGTCCTGGAACTTAGCAGCGATGGGGATGTTGGTCACCTTTGCCCTCCCTCTCTTTTGTCTTTTCTTAATCTTTTATTTTCGTTTTTTTGGAGATGTCAAAGGGCCTTTCCCTATTATGATGACTTTTACCTTTGCTCTTGTAATTAATGGCCCAAGATAGTTGGAAGGTAATTTGCATTCACTTTATCCATACCCACCTTGAAAAACATATTTTGGTTCACCTGAAACTTCTTGGTTTGAGAGTAATTTGTGCCTAGAATGACAAAAAGCAATTGTCATATCTCTAAAGACCAAAAATCATAGCTGATAGCTGTATGCATTACTGGTAAAAAGATTTTTTGTGTGTGAAGAATTGACTGAGCTCTTAATCGGGATAGGAAATAGAATGCTGATAGGTCATCTGTGTCTCTTGCAAAATATATGAGTAGAAATATATTTTCGCCAGTGAAAACAAGAGTGGAGTGGATGAGTAGGAGTTCGACAGGCGCCAGAGAGAGGAAGGCATTTCGGGCAAAGGGTATGAATTATATGAAAGTGGGTTTGTAAACTTTGGAGTCTTGAATGGACAAGGGCCAGTGATGATTACACGTTTTTTTTTTTTTTTTTTTTAGTTGGGGGGGGTAACCCTGTCGCCCAGGCTGGAGTGCCGTGGTGCGACCTCGGCTCTCTGCAGCCTCCGCCGTGGTGCGACCTCGGCTCTCTGCAGCCTCCGCCTCCTGGGTTCAAGCGATTCTCGTGCCTTACCCTCTGAAGTAGATGGGATTACAGGCATGCGCCACCACATCTAGCTAATTTTTGTTTTTTTTTTTTTTTGAGACGGAGTTTCGGTCTTGTTGCCCAGGCTGGAGTGCAATGGCGCGATCTTGGCTCACTGCAATCTCCGTCTCCTGGGTTCAGGCAATTCTCCTGCCTCAGCCTCCTGAGTAGCTGGGATTACAGGCATGCGCCACCATGCCCAGCTAATTTTTTTTTTGTATGTTTAGTAGAGACGGGGTTTCACTCTGTTGACCAGGATGGTCTCGATCTCTTGACCTCGTGATCCACCCGCCTCGGCCTCCCAAAGTGCTGGGATTACAGGCGTGAGCCACCGTACCCGGCCGTTAATTTTTGTATTTTTAGTAGAGGCGGGGTTTCATCATGTTGGCCAGGGTGGTCTCGATCTCCTGTCCTCGTGATCCACCCTCCACGGCCTCCCAAAGTGCTGGGATTACAGGCGTGAGCCACCGTGACCGGCCTTGTATTTTTAGTAAAGACGGGATTTCACTGTCTTGGCCACGCTGGTCTTGAATTCCTGACATCGTGATCCATCTACTTCAGCCTCCCAGAGTGCTGGGATTACAGGCATGAGCCACCGATTATGTTATTTTTTAATCCAAAATTTTAATATACTCCTTTGATTTTGATTGTGGGGGAAACTAGAACACTAAAGTTGTCTTTTAAGGAAGTGGATGATTTTGGCGGTCAAAACTGCTTTTCAGAGTTTCGATGTGGTTTACAATGGTAGGGACAGCTGGTATGATTTGTTAGTTTACCACTTGTGATGTCTTTAGGTTTTAAAGTTTTGGAGACTCACTGAGTGATGTGAGTCTAAACTCTACCCAGTCTCCAAATTATTAGATAGGCTCCCTTCTAAAATAATGCTTTATACAAACAAGCTGGTCATTTTTCTTCCTTAATTTTTTTAATGTTATCTGATATACTGGGAAGGTTTTGTTTGGTGTTCCATTTTGTGTTACTGATTTTATTATAAAAATGTTTCTTTATGTGATTATTAGTTTTTTCTTATAGTCTTTGTATTGAATAAGAAAAGTAAATACTGAAATGCTTTGAAAGATAATAAAATATTTATTACATGAAACTTAGATTGACTGCCCTTCCCTTCTTTCCTTCCATGTTTACCTCTTCACGTATACACATATGTAGAGAGAATAGTATAGATCCCTTTTCTCATCCAGTTTTAACAATCTTTCTTCATCATATCTCCACAGTCCTAAATATCATTTAACCATTAAATATTTCAATATGTATATCTTAAAGACTTTTTAAAAAGGTAAACATTGCTTATACCAATTACTGGAGATAGTTTAAAAAAAAAAGGTAAACATGAGTACCACTATCACAGAAAATGAAAATGAATTAATTCCTTAATACTTTCAAATACCTAGCCAGTACTAAAATTTTCAGAATTGTCTCAACTTTTATTTTAAACTTTTTTTTTTTTTTTTTTAAGGTGGGGTTTCACCATGATGGCCAGGCAGGTCTTAAACTCCTGACCTCAGGTGATCCACCCACCTCAGCCTCCCAAAGTGCTAGGATTACAGGTGTGAGCCACCGCGCCTGGCCGTTTTATAGCGGTTTGAATCTGGATCCACATGCTATCCATACCGTGTGACTAGTTTTAATTGATAGATTCCTCCTCCATATTTAGTTTTCTCTTGTAACTTACTTATTGATAAAACCAGGTAGTTTGTCATGTGGAGTTTTGCACAATCTCAATTTTACTATGACACAGATTCAGCCTTATTTTTGTCAGGAGCACTTCATAGGTAAGTAGGCAGAAATGATTAGTAGTCTTTGTTCGAAGTCCTTGATTGTCAGTGCCTACCGTCATTTCAGTAGGCATTAAAAATGTTGATATTTTAATTCTAAACTTCATTTAGTAAACAGAATATTTCTATAAAGATAATTTTTCATGCCTTCACTATTGGTTATCTTGAAGTACTGTATACCTCTTACAGAAAGGGGAGGATAAATCCTTAATTCCTCTCCATTATTTACTAGGTTTCAAATAATGAATTGGTTCCCTAACGTCCTTCAAAAGTAGCCAGTGAAGCTGGGCATGGTAGCGTGGGCCTGTAATCTTAGCTACTCTTGAGCTGAAATGGTATGAACTTGTGAGGCTGGGAGGTCAAGACTGCAGTAAGCCATGATCACTTCACTGTACCACTGTCTCTTTAAAAAAAAAAAAAAAGCAAGACTAGGATTCTACTCAACCTTCTCAATTTCATATACCTATATCTATTTTTCTTCTAAGCCTTTCTTCTTGATTCTACTTGCTTACTATTTCAACTCACACCATACACATTTCAGTTTCAGAACAAGATGAACATGTGAACCCCAAAAATTTTAGACAGGTCTTAGTTAATTTAGAAAGTTTATTTTGCCAAGATTGAGGATATGTGCCTATGACACAGTGTTGGGAAGTCCTGATGACATGTGCCCAGGGTGGCTGGGGCACAGCTTGGTTTTATACATTTTAAGGAAACATGAGTCATCAATTGATATTTGCGAGAAGTCCATTGGTTCTGTCCAGAAAGGCAGGGATAACTTGAAGCAGGGAGGGGATTTCCAGGTCACAGGTAGGTGAGAGACAAATGGTAGCATTCTTTTGAGTTTCTGTTAAGCCTTTCCAAAGGAGGCAACCAGAATGTGCATCTATCTCAGTGAGCAGAGGGATGACTTCGAATAGAATGGGAGGCAAGGCCGGGCGTGGTGGCTCAAATCCCTGTAATCTCAGCCCTTTGGGATGCTGAGGTGGGTGTATCACCGGAGATCAGGAGTTTGAGACCAGCATAGCCAACATGGTGAAATCTCGTCTCTACTAAAAATACAAAAATTAGTTGAGTGTGGTGGCAAGTGCCTGAAATCCCAGCTACTCGGGAGGCTGAGACAGAATTGCATGAACAGAGGTTACAGTGAACCAAGGACTCTGTCTCAAAAAAAAAAAAAAGAAGAATGTGAGGCAGATTTGCCCTGAGCAGGTTCCAGCTTGAATTTTCCCTTTAGCTTAGTGATTTTTGGGGGCCCTGTATATTTTCTTTTCACATTTACTCCCGTTTCTTTTAAAAAATTTTTGGAAAAAGCATTTTAGGAGAAAATAAATCTGTTACCAAGTTTTATCTGATCTCATGGCGAGGACAGCTTATTCGTAGACAGGTTAGGTCCCAAAAGCTCATTTTTTAGCAGGTTGTGAAGTCTCATGTCCTATGAAGAGAAAATGCAGGAGGAAGGGAGAACAATAACAAACAAAAGACCAATTCTGGAAAAATCAATACAGGCCACATTACTCTGAACTCTATACATTAGTAGGCACGTATGAAAGTGGCTTATGTATGCAAATAGGTTGCTGTTATTTTATTCTGAAATTGTCTGGCTTTAGTTCAAAGGGCTTTAAGAAAGCATAACTTAGTTTTCAGCAACTCCAAATTAGGAAAAATGGAAAAAAATCAAGGAAAATAATTGAAAACATTATTTTGAAGTCTTGTAGCCAAGCAAAATTAGAATTTGGTTCAAACTTTTTTGTTTTGCTTCGTTTTTTCTTTTCTTTTCTTTTTTTTTTTTTAGGTTGTGAGACAGAGTCTTGTTTTGTCACCCAGACCTGGAGTACAGTGGTGTGATCTCGGCTCACTGCAACCTCCACTTCCTGGGTTCAAGTCATTCTTGTGCTTCAGCATCCTGAGTAGCTGGGACTACAGGTACATGCCACTGCACCTGGCTAAGTTTTGTGTTTTTAGTAGACATGGGGTTTTGCCATGTTGGTCAGGCTGATCTTGAACTTCTGACCTCAAATGATCCACCCCCACTCAGCCTCCCAAAGTGCTGGGATTATGGGTGTGAGCCACTGTTCCTGGTCCCAAAATGTAGAAAATAATAAAAATGGAAAAAACGTTAGGCAAGGCTAGAATCTAATAGCAGGTTTACTATAGTTTTGAAACAATTTTTCTCTCTCTGGTTTCCCATTTTTACTAAAGACAAATCATGGTAGGACCAGTTTGCTTTATTATCCTTTGCCTATTATTTGTGTACAGTGCAGCAAGAGTAACTATTTTTTTTTTTTTTTACATAGGCTTTAAAACTGGCTTTGATGGAACTTTGTTCCATAGGAGGAATATCAGATAAGACTTTTTTAAAGCCAAGCCCAGCCGTGGATTTGTGCCATGTAATACCTATGAGTTGGGTGAATTTCCTCTATTCTTGAGCTTTGTACATAAACCTGGGGCTCCTGGGGCTATCAGAAAGTGACATTCTTTATTTACCACAGGTCAGAGACCCTGTACAGGGGCCACATCTACAAAATATGAGGCCAGTTTTCCCAAGGGCTTTTTTGGCTCCATAAGTCAATTTTGATTCCTTAAAGGAAAACACACTATTCCAGTCAAAGCTTTGGCAAAATAACCAGTATCTCCAATTTGTCCTGTTACAAATGAAAACAGATTTTTTTTTTTCTTTTGAGACAATTTTGCTCTTGTCGGTCAGGCTGGAGTGCAGTGACATGATCTCAGCTCACTGCAACCTCAGCCTCCCAGGTTCAAGTGATTCTTCTGCCTGAGCCTTCCGAATAACTGGGATTACAGGTGCATGCCATCATGCCTGGCTAATTTTTGTATTTTTAGTAGAGAAAGGGTTTCACTGTGTTGGCCAGGCCAGTCTCCTAACTCCTGACCTCTGGTGATCCGTTTGCCTTGGCCTCCCAAAGTGCTGGGATTACAGGCATGAGCCACTGCTCCCAGCCATGATCTATACTGTTTTAATCTCGACCGTAAAGTGTAGCTTCCATAAGCCTTTTATAACCTTTGTAACCTTTATTAAGGAGTTGGTTAATGCTTCAAGGAAGCCTTGTTAATCTGGCACAGGGATCCACATGCTGGTCTTACATCATTGTGCCTTTGATTTAAGATTAATTTATAGAGAAACTGATTTATTTTATCTTTCAAAATTGGCCCTTAACAGTTTTACACACCCACCTCTTCCAAGCTAGTTCCTGGGCCCTGAGGAGTTAAATAGATTTAGTTTAATGCCCTGTGTCTCAGAAATGCAGTTTATTTTGAATAAAGCCTGAAGGTGAGGTTTTAATTGCCGTCAGTGGTTTAAGATTTAGCATGGTGTTCCTTTCAGACCCAGGAGCCAGAGCCCTGTAACTCAATGTCACAGGGACTTTAAAAGCACACACAGGGAGATACATAGATGTAATAAACTTAATTTAAACATTTTTTAAATCTCAGTTTTTTTCCTTAAAAAAATGCCAGAACTTAATAATATTATGACAACTTGAATATATAAAAGTTTTTTTTCATGTAAATCCTTTTATTGTGACTTACACTGACCGTTCATGACATGCTTGGACTTTCTGGTTTGTTTTGAGCAAACAAACTAGAACAACCCGTCATTTTATTTTAGAACTAAATTTACTGTACAAGATTCTTTTTTATATAAAATCATTGCTCTTTAAGCTTTCTTACCACACACACAAAATCTGCTTATTTAGACAGAGTCTTACTTTGTCACTCAGGCTGGAGTGTAGTGACATGATCTTGACCCACTGCAATCTCCGCCTCCTGGGTTGAAGTGATTCTCCAGCCTGAGCCTACCAGGTAGCTGAGACTGCAGGCACATACCACTACACCTGGCTAATTTTTTTGTGTTTTTAGTAAAGATAGATTTTCACCATGTTGCCCAAGCAGGTCTTGAATTCCTGACCTTAGATACAGGAGAGCTACCTACCTCAGCCTCCCAGTGAGTTTGGATTACAGATGTGAGCCACTGCACCCAGCCTAAATAAGCTTTAAATTAGATAAAACTTGTTCACCCTTTTTGAAAAGGACACACTTTTTTTTCTTTTTTTTTTTTTTTTTAAATCAAGAATGTTTTCCTACAATATATACGTATTAGAAAATACTCCAATAATGAAATATCTTTTTTTTTTTTTTGAGACAGAGTCTTGCTCTGTCGCTCAGGCTGGAGTGCTATGATGTGATCTCAGCTCACTACAACCTCCGCCTCCCAGGGTCAAATGATTCTCTTACTTCAGCGTCCTGAGTAACTGGGATTACAGTGCCTGCCTGCAGGCCTGGCTAATTTTTGTATTTTTCTAGAGATGGGGTTTCACCATGTTGGCCAGGAGGACTTTAAAAGAACTCCTGACCTCAAGTGATCCAGCCTGGGCAACATAGTGGGACCTCATCCCTGTGATACAGGTGTTAAAAAGAAACTATTTAGGCAGATGGGGTAAGGAAGTCCTCAGTAAGGTTTCCCTTTTAACATAAAGCAGCCACCAAATCATTTCTTTTCTAACAAAAAGCAGCCTGTAATAATGAGCTGCAGACATAGAAAGGCAAGCCAGAAGCTTGCATGGGTGAATGCCAGCAGCTGTGCCAATAGGAAAGGGGCTACCTGGGGACCAAACATATTCAGAATGGTGGCTTCATCGTCCCTTTTCTTTGTAAACCACATGTGCAATAAGTAGCAAGCAACATGGTGCTGGCCAAAGATGTTATTTGCATAATAGAAGATATGGTGGGGTGGCCAGCTTCCTTGCATGCTATGTAAATGTCACGTGGTCCAACCAATCTTTGGGCCATATGTAAATCAGACACCACTTCCTCAAGCCAGTCTATAAAATCGGATGCACTTCACTGTGCCCACTTGGGTGCCCATCTGTCTGTGGTGAGAGGTATCCTTTTTTCTCTTTCTTTTGCCTATTAAATCTGTGCTCCTAAACCCACTTCTTTTTTTTTTTTTTTTTTTTTTGGCGGAGTCTTGCTCTGTCACTCAGGCTAGAGTGCAGTGGAACAGTCTTGGCTCACTGCAATCTTTACCTCCCAGGTTCAAGCAATTCTTCTGCCTCAGCCTCCGAAGTAGCTGGGATTACAGGTACCCACCACCATGCCCGGCTGATTTTTGTATTTTTAGTAGAAACTAAAAATACAACAGGTTTCTTCACCCTGTTGGCCAGACAGGTCTTGAACTCCTTATCTCAGGTGATCTGCCCACTTTGGCCTCCCAAAGTGGTGAGATTACAGGCATGAGCCACTGCACCTGGCCTAAACCCAGTTCTTGTGTGTCTGCATACTCGATTTGCTTGTCGTGATACAGACTCTTGGGTGTTTACCCCAGACACCACAGCTTAATTTTGGGGCTTGTCTAGGATTCCAAAGTACCTTCATTGAAAAAGGCGAGTGCAGGAGCGGATCCCAACTCTGTCCTTTCATTTCAAGGCTCTCAGCCTCCATTTTAGAACCAAAATCAAACCAAATACTCAGTCCTCTTCAGCCATTTAAAAATGATTAGTGTGGCTGCCAGCCTTACCAGACTCGGGAGAGGCTTGCTGGGTAAAACATGGAGAATCCCCCAGTACCCATGGGTTTCTGACCATGTTCCCATGTTTGAACCAGTTTCCATTCATGAAGGATATAGCCGTCAGTGTGGAGCTGGAGGAGGTCCTGGCATAACTGAAGATTTCTGACTGGGGCTGTACCAACTTGTTATCCAAAGGCTTCTGGATTGACCTTAGCCTCTGAATGCCTGATCGGACATCAGCAACAGGACCTCCAGCTTTTCCTATTGTAATTTCCTCCTTTTCTGTCCGAGACTGCCATATCTCCTATTCTTTCTCTGTATACAATGCTGTGGGATTTTTTGCAATTCAGGGAAGTAATCCTGATAGGCAAGATTAGGAAATGCCATAGTAACTAGGGATATATCTCAGGTGAATGCTGTTTTAGTGATTTTCTGTGAAGAGAGGATCTCCCCTTGCATGCCTCTGGTGAGTGTCACTCTCTGCTCTGTCCTTGGTCTGCAGAGCATGTGGCATGCCAAGGTGTCTCTTTGCCCTTGGTCTGGAGAGCACATGGCCTTTCAAGGTCTCTCTTTGTCTTTGGTCTGGAGATCACGTGGTATTTCTAGGCCAACACTCCACCTAATGGAATAGGAATCCTTTCCGTGAAGCACATTGTTGGCCCTTTGCCAAAATACTCTAGCTTCCCAATTCTCCCTTTTTGCACCCTTCTGCTAGAGACCAAGCTTTATGGTGCTTCTGTAAATGGAAAAACTCTGCCTTCAATAATGAGGAGGAAAATATCCTCTGAAACCAAATTTTAGTCTTCATACTATCTCATGAGCAGTAAAACTGCCATTTGGCCCTACTTTTTTTTTTTTTAAGGCATTTATTCTGCCTCCAGTTAAAATGGTACTTAAATAGTAACTGGATTTTAAGTCCCAATGTTAATCAGAACTTTTCTCTAAGGATAAATACTTCAGCACGGGCCAAAATCACAGGATATACAGTTCACTTTAGCACATCCCCTCCATTAAGGAGGGAAGTGCAACAGTAGACCAAACACAACTATTACTTAGTTTTTCCCAAGATCCATCTTTCTGGGAGCCACGTAGATCACATAAGTCTAGGAAGTGAAAGGGAAATCACAAGCAGAGGACTAGAGTTTCATGGGTAAATGTGACTAGTCGCAATTGCTTAGGCTAGTCTCAAACTCTAGGCTGAAGTGATCTGCCCATCTTGGCCTCCTAAAGTGCTAGGATTACAGGCATGAGCAACTGTACCTGGCCTACTTCATGTTATGAGAGAGCTTTGGTGTGTGATAACTAGATAGGAAATATACTTTAAGGGATGGCTTATAGTAGTTATGGAGGAATGCTTGACTCTTTGCACAGTTGAATCAGAGAAGCATGCCCTTGGTCACCTGGAAGATAATGGAAACATCCCCATGCCCACTGAGAGATGAGACTTCTATGGAGTACAGGCTGATTACAAAATAGGCTGATTGGCTTTGGGTTGCCTTGCAATGAAATGCATGGTGGAAGCACTAGTATTTCCCTCCTTTTATGGATACAGGATTCAGTATAAAATGGCACCTTTAATTTTGGGAATCTGTCTTTGCCTTCAGCTGTGCCTGCTTACTGGGCCCTAGAAATGCATGCTTTCCTGACCCCATTCCTCCAAGGGCTCCTCTCTGGAGCCAGTAATTCAATTTTTAAAAGTATGGCAAATGAAAAATCTTACAAGTGGTAAATCTTCTGTGTATATGTATGTGTTGTATGTAATGTCTATGAAAAGAACTGAAACTGATTGGTTTAAAGAAAAGTCCTTAAATATTTTTCGAAGGAAAGATAAACTGTATTGCCTTTAGTTCACGGGACTTTAAGAAAAATAGTCATGGCTGGGCACAGTGGCTCACACATGTATTCCCAGCACTTTTGGAGGTTGAGGTGGGTGGATCACCTGAGTTCAGGAGTTTGAGACCAGCCTGGCCACATGATGTGAATTTTTAGCATCTGCAGTAAAAATACAAAAATCACCTGTACGTGATACTGTGTGCCTGTAATCTCAGCTACTTGGGAGGCTCAGGCAGGAGAATTGCTTGAACACAGGAGGGAGAGGTTGCAGTGAGCCAAGATCACGCTACTGCATTTCAGCCTGGGCTATAGAGTAAGACTCTGTCTCAAAAAAAAAAAAAAAGAAAAAGAAAAAGAAATTTGAAAAAGTCTGATGGAATGGATTATTGGTAAAATACAAGTGTCATCAAAATGCAAATAGGTCTTAATCATATGTCAGATACTAGGTTTGCTAAATATTTCAAGGTTATAAACTGCCTGCTTTACAGCTTGGTAAGTCCTGGGGAACATATGAAATTAACCACACCCCTAACTATGCTGGAAAATGTCAGAATTTATGTATGTCTAACATATAATCAAAACAACTTACCAAGTTTCACATTAAAGTTAAAAATAGCTAAAAGTTACCATTATAACATGTAACTTAAAATCCTAAAAATAGATACACATGCAAGGTGTGTAAAACAGTAAGCTGTGTTCTTAGTAAGAGAATGTAAAAAGGCATGGAAATGTAAATTTTATCTAGGGATTTACGATTGTCTTAAATTAGATAAGATGAAGCTGAAGTTTTAAGCAAGTTGTGGAAAGATTTTTAAAATCTTGCAGAAATTCCTGTGTGTAAACATTGACTAAATTTAAAAGGGTATTATGTGGTCTTTTCATAAGTTGAGCATTGAAACAAAAGCACAGACTAATCTGCCTGTTAGTAAAAGGGTTATGAAAGGTTTTAAAATTTTTTACCTTGTGATCAAGTTGGTTAAGATTAGATGGAATTGTCTGTGAGGTTTCTTTAAAAAATTGGGATTAACATTAATAAACTAATGCAAGGGTAAAATTTGGCTTTGAACAGGATTTTCTTTTCTTTTTTTTTTCTTTGTGACAGATTTTTGCTCTTGTTGCCCAGGCTTGAGTGCAATATCGTGATCTTGGCTCACCGCAACCTTCACCTCCTGGGTTCAAGTGATTTTCTTCCCTCAGCCTCCCACCAGGCCTGGCTAATATTTTGTATTTTTAGTAGAGGTGGGGTTTCTCCATGTTGGTCAGGCTGGTCTCAAACTCCCTATCTCGGGTGATGTGCCTGCCTCAGCCTCCCAGAGTGCTGGGATTATAGGCATGAGCCACTGTGCCCGGCCTAAACAGGATTTTCATGCAGTAGTACAGGCTGATGAAAAGTTTTTGCCTTTAAAAAATTTTTGAGG
The DNA here is from genome assembly GCF_009761245.1 of Sapajus apella. Taxonomy (NCBI): domain Eukaryota; kingdom Metazoa; phylum Chordata; class Mammalia; order Primates; family Cebidae; genus Sapajus; species Sapajus apella. The sequence goes on from NW_022437025.1 coordinate 2,728,462, forward strand.
CATCATTTTGGTAAAATAAATAATTTCTGGTAATCTGGAATTCTGTTTCATAACATCAGGGGTTTTAAACCTCTAACATATTTAACAGGCCTCCCAAAATCAAGTCTCAGTTTCAAAATAGTCTTTCCCAACACCTAACTTTTCAGAGACTCCAGAAGAGTCCCTGGAGTGTTCAGAAATAAAAAGTAAACAGGATTATTTAGCATGTTTAGCTACATACAATTGTCAAAATGATGTTTAATCTTTTTCAGTGAATAAGTATATTTCAGTGAATAATATTAGTATATATTCCAAAATTGTGCAGGATATCTGAAATTCTAATGTCTCCGTATGTGCTGTCAATCATAATTACAGTCGAAGTTATTGTAAACCACAGAAATGACTAAATCTCTTTGTTAGCCATGTTTTTAACTGTGACTACACTGGAAGTTTTGTCATTCACAGACAATTGTCTTGCTTTTTTCATTTTCAAAGGATGGTTTAAAATCAAGCTATAGGACTTTAACAGGTATTCTCAAATGCAGGTTTCTAATAGCTTTGAAGATTGTAACATTGGAATACAGAAAAAACATACAGGACTCACAAAGAGCTGAAATAAATGTTCATGAATATCAAACAGGGGTTAACTGCATGAACTGAACTAATAGAAGTCTGAAGTAATCTTTTTTTAACTCTGTTTTACTATATTACAATTTGAGACAGAGTTTCACTCTTGTTACCCAGGCTGGAGTGCAATGGTGCGATCTCGGCTCACCGCAACCTCCGCCTCCTGGGTTCAGGCAATTCTCCTGCCTCAGCCTCCTGAGTAGCTGGGATTACAGGCACGCACCACCATGCCCAGCTAATTTTTCGTATTTTTAGTAGAGACGGGGTTTCACCATGTTGACCAGGATGGTCTCGATCTCTTGACCTCGTGATCCACCCGCCTCGGCCTCCCAAAGTGCTGGGATTACAGGCTTGAGCCACCACACCCGGCCCTATCTTTTTTTAACTTTTTGCTTGAAACCTTGTTAATCATTGTTTTGTTCTTCAAAGGAAACCTTTTAAGCTATCTACGGCTTTTAACAATTAGTAAGATATATTCCTGTGAACAAAATTTGAAGTATATTTGTTTCTCACTGCCTGATTCCTCTAGAATTTGGAAACTGTTAGTATTCTTAACTTATGGAATGCAGTTTTTGCATCACTGCAGTAAGAATGCATTTTCTTTTGCAAGAGAACACAATTGGAGCAACTGGTTGTTTTATCAGGGCTTTGATTGGAAGGGTGTGTTTCCTTTTAAGGATTGAAGCTTGTCTTGCAGAGACAATAAACGCCCCTTGGGGAGACTGGCCTCATACCTTTGCCTATGCAGCCCCTCTACAGGATTCCTGACCTGGTCAGTAAAGAGTGTCACTTTCTAACAGTTCCGGGAGGGCTAAGTTTATCTTGGGACCTTAAAAGGATAGGGTCACCCAACTCACAGCAACATGTGGTGGAGGCAAACCAGCATTACAGCCCATCAGAATGGTTGACAGCAATCAAACTCCAAATGGTGCTGCAGAGAGAACCATGCATGGACACATCTTTCTTCTAGAATCCTTAATTTTTTTTGTTTTTTTGAGACGAATTTTCACTCTTGTTTCCCAGGCTAGAGTGCAGTGGTGTGATCTTGGCTCACTGCAGCCTCCACCTCCCGGGTTCATATGTTAATGCTGTATTGCAGACATCTGTTTTGTCCATTTTACCTCAAAATGCATCCTGAATCAGTCCTTCTCTTTCATCTCATCCTCAGAAAATAGAGCAAGGCAGAATGAAACACAAATTAGAAAATGTCCATAATTTATATAATCCCAAAGCAAATATTCTTAATATTTTTTGGATATGCCATAAATGCTTTTATATATTTTTCCTGGGGATACGTTTCAAGACCTCCCGCCCAGTGGATGCCAGAAATCATGGATTCTGTCAAACCCTGTATGCCATATATTTTTTCCTGTGTGTATGTATCTGTGATAAAGTTTATAAATTAGGCACAGTGAGAAATTAACAATAATAAAATAGAACAGTTATAGTAAAAGTTAGGAGAGTATGGTCTCTCTCAAAATACCTCTTTGTATGTAATATTTTCAGTTGGTAGTTTTCTGTAGGTAGCTGAAACCTTGATAAGTAAACCATGTGTGTGATAAGGGGTGGGAGGGGCTACTGTACATATGTTTATTAGTTAAAATTTAGTTTTTTAGCCTGTTCTTCACTTTGTGGAAGTATTTAATGTTGAATGTGAAATCTTATGCATGAAGCATAACTTAGGGAGATCAGAGTTAAGGTTTACCTGGTTAATACAGTGAGGAGTGGGAGGGAGGGGAGACCTATTATAAAGTAGCCTGGGCAGTTACGTTAGCTAAGTGTAACCTGGTTTTGATGTCTCAGTTCTCATTTTATTGGACAGGGAAAGGACTCTGGTTGCAGAACTCCCTGTCATGTGGGATTGAGCAGTGAAACCTGCAGAATACTGGATGCAGTGGAGTATCCAGTATTTTTTTTTTTTGGCAGGGGGAATGGAAGAGAACAATTTTTTTTTCTTTTCCTTTTTTTTTTTTTTTTTTTAATAAAAAGATGGGGTTTCACCATGATGGCCAGGCTGGTCTTGAACTCCTGACCTCAGGTGATCCACTCACCTTGGCCTCCCAAAGTGTTAGGATTATAGGCGTGAGCCACTGTGCCCAGCCGGAAGAGAACAATTCTAACTTGGGCCATCTTCAGTTATTTTTTAGTGTTGTCATTTCTCAGAATGAGAATACTAAAAGCATAATAAAATGTATTTTAAAATTTGAGATATAATTTTTTCATTTGGAAATATGATTTAAAATTTTTATATTTTAAATTATATTTCCAAATGAATTAGAGATTCTTTATCAGCATGTGCCTTTTCTACAATGCTCCCCAGCCCTCAGCTTTTTTTTTTTTTTTTTTTTTTTGTTCCTCTTACCCAGGCTGGAATGCAGTGGTGCAGTCACAGATCACTGCAGTCTTGACCTCCTGCTGGGCTCAAGTGATCCTTCCATCTCAGCCTCCCGAGTAGCTGGGACTTCAGACATGAGCCACCAAGCCAGGCTAATTTTTGTATTTTTTTGTAGAGACAGGGTTTCGTCATGTTACTCAGGCTGGTCTTGAACTCCTAGGCTCAAGCCATCTGCCCACCTCGGCCTCCCAAAGTGCTGAGTTTACAGGCGTGAGCCACCATGCCCTGCCATTTTTTTTTCTCTAAATTCTCCTCTCTAGTTGTGTTAGCAACAGGACTTCAAATTTTTTGTGTTTTCTAGATTGTGAATGTCAACATCTTCTTTTTCTTGTATACATTGAATTCTTAGACTCCTTGAGAATCAAAACTCACTAAGGCAAAGAAGGCCACTTAGCTGTGCATCCTGTATATAGTTCTATTTTTATTGTCCTCATGCTTTGGAGGTTAATTTGGCATGTGGAAGGGTTGTCTTTTTAAAATTCCCTATTTTATTAGGTTTTAAAAACCAAATCTTAGATTTGGTTAGTTAATAGATTAAATATGCTAATAATACCTTCATTTGTGAGCCACCATGCCTGTTAGTTTGCTTATGTCAACTAGCCATGTGGGTCCTTAAAATAGTTAGGAATCTTAACATAGCATAATATTAAACTTTAACAGAGTTGTTTAATTCTTAATGCTTATTCTGGCCTTTCTACATTGAGGAACCTTGAGTTTAAAGGGGTGAAGGGAAGCAAGTTTAATACAGTTTGCCTTTTGAGCTTAATTTTTCTAGAAGTGCCTAATTTTAAACAGTTGTTATAAGTAATGTATAACATTGTTTTGGATAACTGTTAGCTTAAATGTGTTGAGTATATATTTTATTTATTTATTTATTTATTTTAGAGACAGATTCTTGCTCTGTCACCCAGGCTAGAATACAGTAGTGTGATCATAGTTCACTGCAGGCTTGAACTCTTGGGCTTAAGCGAATCTCCCACCTCAGCCTCCCAAGTAGCTAGGACTATACAGGTGCATGCCAATAGGCTTGGCTAATTTTTTTTTTTTTTTTTTGAGATGGGGTCTTGTTATGTCTTTCACGCTGGTCTTGAATTCCTGGCCTCAAGTGATCCTCTTGCCTCAGCCTCCAAAAATGCTGGGATAACAGGCATGAGCCACTGCACCTGGCCTGTTTCCAGGTTTTTACTGTTATAAGCAGTGCTCCAATTAATATTATATCTCTATATTGGGCACTTAATGAGATACATCTATAAATACATTCTCAGAAGTGAAATTGCTACGTCAAAGAATAATTGCACTTTTCACTTGCATAGACATTTCCAAATTACCCTCCTAGCTCCAATTAATATTCTTACATCTCCATCTTTGGGCACCTGTGAAGTATATCTATAGATACATTCTTGAAGTGAAATTGCGATGTCAAAGAATAATTGCATTTTTACTTTCCGTAGATATTTCCAAATTACCCTCCTAAGAAGTTCCAGTGTTTTGGGTTTTTTTGAGACACAGTCTTGCCTTATTGCCCAGGCTGGAGTGCAGTGGTGTGATCTCAGCTCACTGCAACCTCTGCCTCCCAGGTTCAAGCAGTTCTCTTGCCTCAGCTCTTGAGTAGCTGGACTGCAGGTGAATGCCACCACACATGGCTGATTTTTGTATTTTTAATGGAGATGGGGTTTCACCACATTGGCCAGGCTGGTCCTGAACTCCTGACTGTGTGATCTACCTGACCTGGCCTCCCAAAGTGCTGGGATTACAGGTGTGACCCACCACCCCTGGACAGGAGTTATGCCAGTTTATATTCCTACCAACTGAATAAAACTGTGTTTATATTCCTACCAACTATCTTACACAGTTATTGTGAGGACTAAATGAAGTAAATGCAAAATGGTACTGACTAAGCTGTCAGCAAGTAACTTATTAGTATAATTATTTTTTCTGAACTTTATTACCACAGATATTATAAGCCTAGACAGTGCTACTTGAGGTTGGGAAAGAAGATTCATAGAATTGCAGTATATGCCTCCAAAATACTGTTATGTGTATTAGAACAAATGAGCTTTGTATCCAGGCCTTGGGGCCAAGGAGTCTGGCATCTAGGGCTGATGTTAGGGGACAGAGCCCACAGGTATATCTCCACTTTTGCTGGAAAGGGCATCCCTCAGGAATGGGGCACTGTAGACGTAACTGAATGTGAGCCTCTGCAGCCTAGAGTATCAGCTTTGGCTGTTGCCATGGGGAGCAGAAGATCATTTAGGAGGGACCTTTAGAATATCCCATCCCAAACATTTCTCTCCTTCTCTTATTCTGAAAGGCTTAATTTAAATTTGCCTTGTGGCTTAACTTAAGAATATGATTGAGGGAGCTCCTTACCTAAAAATGTCTTCCCTCATCTGCACACTGTCGCCTGAAATTTGTTTCAGAGGAGACAAAGCCATAACCATAGGCAGCGTGGTGTCATGAAAGGATCACTGGCTCTTCGCTATGGGTTTACTATGGTTCATTGCGGGTAGTCGAGTGGGTGAAAAAGCCACTTAGCTGCCCCCAGCCTCCGTTTTCTCCATCGGAAAATTAAGTAGTCACATAATACACAAAGGAGAGAATGTTGTGAAAACACTTTGAGGATGCAAATGCCTAGTGAAAACATATTCATAGAGAAGCTTGTGTGTGAATGTTCAGAGCAGTATTATGTTTAATAAACAAAAAGTGGAAACACCTGAAATGCCCATCAGCTGATGAGCGGATCAACAGATGTGATCTGTTCATATGATGTGGCAGTAGAAAGTGTTGAAGCACTGGTACCTGCCACAACATGAGCTCCGAAAACATGCTAAGTGAAAGAAGCCAGACACAAGAGACCACATGCTTTATGATCTTACTTATGTGAAATGTGTCCAGTAGGCAAATTTTTTGTTTGTTTTGTTTTGCTTTTTGTGAGACTGAATCTCACTCTGTCACCCAGGCTGGGGTGCAATGGCGTTATCTCGGCTCACTGCAACCTCCACCTCCCCAGTTGAAGCAATTCTCCTGCCTCAGCCTCCTGAGTAGCTAGGAACAGGCATGCACCACCATGCCAGCTAATTTTTGTATTTTTAGTAGAGATGGGGTTTCACCATGTTGGTCAGGCTGGCCTTGAACTTCTGACATCAACTTACCCACCTGCCTCGGCCTCCCAAAGTGCTGGGATTGCAGGCATGAGCCACTGTACCTGACCCCCAATAGGCAAATCCATACAGGCAGAAAGTAGATGAGGGGTTGACTGGGGCTCAGGCTGGGGAGAGGAGTGGGAATGAGGAATGATTGTTAATGTGTATGGGGTTTCTTTTTGGGTGTTGAAAATGTTATACAGTTAGATTGTGATGATTGGTTACGCAACTCTGAATACTCTAAAAACCGCTGAACTGTACTTTGTTTAGAAACAGAGTCTTGCTCTATTGTTCAGGTTGGAGCACAGTGGTGTAATCATAGCTAACTAACCTGGAACTCCTGGGCTCAACTAATCCTCCCACCTCAGCCTCCAGAATAGCTAGGACTACTGGTGTGCACCACCACACCTAGCTAATTTTTTAAAATTTTGCTACTCAGTATGTGGCCCTGGATCAAAATGGTGAAATTCTCTAAACTAATTTTTCTGTAGAAATAGTAATAACAGTCATGTCTAACTGGAAGTGTGAGGCTGTGGTAAGGCTGTTCAATATAGTGAAACTCCATAGTGAAACTTTTGAATGATTACAATATGTAAGGATGCTGTCAGGATGCTTGCTTTCCTTCTTTTCCAGAACATAGAGGATGAAGGAGCAGACTTTAAGAGAGAAAGGCACAGGAGATGCAGTAGAGAGCCCTGTTCAGTAGCTCGCTCGCGCTCTCTCTCTCTCTCTCCCTCCCCCCCCCCCCCCCCTTCCCCCCCCCCCTCCCCCCCCCCTCCCCCTCCCCTCCCCCTCCCCTCCCTCTCCCCTCCCTCTCCCCTCCCCCTCTCC
>NW_022437025.1:2735836-2739540 GCF_009761245.1 Sapajus apella
GATACAGCTGCATTTATTTGTAGTTTAGTAGCAACTTTGTGGTTAAGCCATGCTAAGATTTTCTTAAAAGGCCAGCCTTGCTGCCAGGTGATACCATTAATCAAGTTATTGTTGCGTAGTGCTTCAGGCAGGAAAGAGGATTAGGATTGCTCTTTAGTCTCATAGAATGAACCCCCTTTTGGTCTGAGTGTCCATTTCAGTAGGAAGGGATGTGATGTTAATTGGCCAATCTTTAGGGGAAATAGATGACCCCCACCATTCAGATACTCTTTTTTTTGTTTTTCTTTTTGTTATTTATTTATTTATTTTTGAGAGAGAGAGAGAGAGAGAGAGAGAGAGAGACAGAGACTGAGACTGACTCACTCTTCCTCCCGGGCTGTAGTACAGTGGTGCGATCTTGGCTCGCTGCAGCCTCCACCTCCCAGGTTCAAGCAATTCTTGTGTCCCAGCCTCCTGAGTAGCTGGGACTACAGGTGCACACCGCCACAACTGGCTGATTGTTATATTTTTTGTAGGGATGGGGTTTTTCAGATACTCCATCTCAGTTTTTTTCTGAGCATCATCTCCAGGGACTGAAGCACACAACATGCAATGAGCAATGTCACTGACCTAGGGTGTCTGCAGCATTCAGTGTCTTCTATTTTCTGTGCTTGGTGTTTGATTGTTTTGTAAAGCAGGACATACTTTTTTTTTTTGGAGACAGAGTCTTGCTGCGTTGCCCAGGTTGAAGTGCAGTTGTGTGATCTTGGCTCATTGCAGCCTTGACCTCCTGGGCTCATGCAGTCCTCCCACCAAGTTCTCGAGTAGTGCGTCTATAGACACACTTCACCATGCCCAGTTAATTAAAAAAATTTTTTTTGTATAGACAAGGCCTTGCTATGTTGCCCAGGCAGGCCTGAAGGTGCTTTTAAACTCAGATGAGCAGGACGTTTGTAGCTGTGGAAACAGCTGCAATCTAACCATCAGAGTTGTTTTAAGGATAGAAATGACATACAGTATTTAAAGCCTAATGAATGTACTAGTTGCTAGATTGGGGTTTACTCTGTTCTTTTTGTAACTTTTTAAAAGTTGGTTACTTAGCTTTTTTTTTTTTTTTTTTTTTTTTTTGAGACAGGTTCTCACTGTGTTGCCCAGGCTGGAGTGCAGTGGCATTATCTTGGCTCACTGCAACCTGTGCCTTCCGGGTTTGAGCAGTTCTCCCACCTCAGCCTCCCCAGTATCTGGGATTATAGGTGCAGGCTACTACACCCAGCTAATTTTTGTATTTTTAGTAGAGACAGGGTTTTACTCTGTCTCAAACACCTGACCTCAGGTGAGCTGCCCACCTCAGCCTCCTTAAGTGCTGGGATTACAGGTATGAGCCACTGCCATCTTTTTTTAAATATAAATGTTTAAGGCTAGAAGTATCTCTCTAGAAGTCTCTCTTTAGTGAAGACAATAGTCTCCAATTGTAATATTTCTATTACTAAGTAATGTATGTTTAAATTTTCATTATAATTTCTCTTTCGTCCATAAATTATTTAAAAATGTACCTTTAAATTTCTAAATATATGGTTTTTAGAAACTGTTCTGACTGTTCTGTTGTTCTGTTGTTAAGGGTTGTTTTTTTTTTTTTTGAGGTGGGGTTTCGCTCTTGTCGCCCAGGCTGGAGTGCAATGGCGTAATTTCAGCTCACTGCAACCTCTGCCTTCTGGGTTCAAGTGATTCTCCTACCTCAGCGTCCCGAGTAGCTGGGATTACAGGCACCCACCACCATGCCTGGCTAATTTTTGTATTTTTAGTAGAGACGAGGTTTTACCACGTTGGCCAGGCTGATCTCAAACTCCTGACCTCTGGTGATCCACCCGCCTGGGCCTCCCAAAGTCCTGGGATTACAGGCTTTGTAAACAGCCGTGCCTGGCTGTTACTATGTTTTCATTGCATTGCACCCCAGAGAAATGGCTTGTGTGCTGCTGGCTCCTTGGAATTTGTTGTGATTTTCTTTATTGCCAGATATGATGTGCATGTTTATAAACATTCCTTGTATTCTAAAGAATATGGGCTGGGTATGTTGGCTGACTCCTGTAATCCCAGGACTTTGGGAGGCCGAGGCAGGTGGATCACCTGAGGTCAGGAGTTCGAGACCAGCCTGGCCAACATAGTGAAACCCCATCTCTACAAAAAATACATAAAACTTAGCCGGTGTGGTGGCACATGCCTGTAATACCAGCTACTCGGGAGGCTGAGGCAGGAGCATTGCTTGAACCCAGGAGACAGAGGCTGCAGTGAGCCAAGATCATGCCACTGCATTCCAACCTGGGTGACAGAGTGAGGTCCTATCTAAAGAAAGAAAGAGAGGGAGAGAGAGAGAGAAGGAAGAGGGGGAGGAGGAAGAATGAGAAATTTTAATTTATATGAGAAAGCAGGGTGGTGCAAGGTTCTGTACATCTTTAATGATCTAATCTGTTGCTTGCATTGCTCATATTTCCTATTTACTGTTACTAATTTGAGCAATGTGGTAGATTATTACGGTAATCCCATTGTGGTAGATTTGTCAGTTTCTCTGAGTTCTAGCAATTTTTGGTTCATGTATGTTAATGGTATTTTATTAGGAGTATATATAACCTTATACTTTTCATCTTTCTATGAATCGTACTTAGGTTTATGGCCTTTTCCGTTCTGAATAAATGCTTTTTATTTTCTTGGTCTTCATTGTTTGATATTAATATAGTAACTCCAGCTTTGTTTTGGTTGGTGTTTGCCTGGTGTATGTATTTTTATCCATTTATTTTCAGACTGTCTGTGTTCTGTTTTATGGGTGTATTAGTTTTTTGTGGCTCCTGTAACAAGTTACCATGTACATCGTGCTTTAAAGTAACAGAAATTATTCTCTCATAGTTCTGGAGTTCTGTTTTCAAACGCCAGAAGTTTGAAAACAGTATCACTGGACCAAAATCAAGGTGTCACTAGGGCTGTGCATTCTTCCCCTGGAGGTTGTATGGGAGAATCTGTTCCTCGCCTCTTCTAGCTTCTCATACCTGCCACATTGCTTGGCTGTGGCTGCATGCCTCCAATCTTTGTGACCCAGGTCAGATTGCTTTCGTGGTTTCTGTGTGGTTAAATCCTCCCCCACCTTGCTTTTATGAGGATACTGGTGATTACATTCGGGGCATACTCAGGTAATCCAGGTTAATCTCACAATCCCAAAATACTTAATTATATCTGTAGTCTTTGCCTTATAAAGTAATATTTACAGGTTCCAGGGAATATTAGGACCTGTTAACTTTGGGAACCATTACTCAGCTTATTAAAAGAGTACCTCAGTTATCTATAATTTCTGTCTTTTAACTGGCATAATTTAGTACATGTACATTATGATTCTGATAAATTTGTACTTTATCATCTGGATTTTGTGTTCTGTCTTTTTTTCTCCCCATGCTTGCTTTTTTAAACAACTGGGAGTTGTTTTTCTTTATATTCCTCTTACTGTTCTTTTAGTGATTGCCCTTGAAATTTTGCCGTGCATATTTAATGAAGTCTAAAACTGATATTCTATCTCTCTCCTAGATAAAACAAAGACATGAAAATTCTTTAATTCCAGTTACTCAACTCACAAGTTACATGCTGCTGTTGTTCAGTGTTTTAGTCCACACTTTTTTTTTTTTTTTTTTTTTTTTAAGAGACAGGATCTTGCTGTGACACCCAGGCTGGAGTGCACAGGTTGT
>NW_022437025.1:2739550-2762319 GCF_009761245.1 Sapajus apella
ACACCCAGGCTGGAGTGCACAGGTTGTTTTTCTTTTCTTTTTTTTTTAGAGACAGGATCTTGCTGTGACACCCAGGCTGGAGTGCACAGGTTGTTTTTCTTTTCTTTTTTTTGAGGCAGGTTCTTGCGCTATCACTCAGGCCAGAGTGCAGTGGCACAATCACAGCTCACTGTAGCCTCAACCTCCTGGGCTCTAGCAATTCTCCTACCTCAGCCCCACAAGTAGCTGGGACTACAGGCACGTGCCACTATGCCCAGCTAATTTTTGTTTTTGTTTTTTTGTAGAAACAGGGTTTTGCCGTGTTGCCTAGGCTAGTCTCAAACTCCAGGACTGAAGTGATCTGCCCACCTCAGCCTCCCAGAGTGTTAGGATTACAGGCGTGAGCCACCACTCCTGGCATTTTTTAAAACTCCACAAAGTGTTGGAGTTTTAGGTGTGAGCCACTGTTGGGCATGGTGGTGCTTGCCTGTAGCCCCAGCTACTCAGAAATTATTTCATACAAGTTTTTCGTTTTTTTTTGAGACGGAGTCTCACTCTGTCACTCAGGGTGGAGTGCAGTGGCATGATCTCAGCTCACTGCAACCTCCACCTCTTAGGTTCAAGCGATTCTTCTGCCTTAGCCTCCTGAGTAGCTGGGATTATAGGCACATGCCACCACACCTGGCTAATTTTTGTATTTTCAGTAGAGACAGGGTTTCACCATGTTGGCCAGGATGGTCTTGATCTCCTGACCTCATGATCCACCCACCCGCCTCGGCCACCCAAAGTGCTGGGATTACAGTTGTGAGCCACCGTCCCCAGCCCTTTTTTTTTTTTTTTTTTTTTTTTTAAATAGAGCTGGGTCTCACTATTATGTTGCCCAGGCTGGCCTTGAATTCCTGGGCTCAAAGTATCCTCCTACCACGTCAGGCTTCCAAAGTGCTAGGATTACAGGTATGAGCCTGCACTCCCAACCTTCACCCAAGTTCTTGAAAGATAATTTTGCTTGATGTAGAAATCAGATTGACAGTTGTTTCTTTTTTTTTTTTTTCTTTATTTTTGTGACAGTTAGTACTTTTCAGCGTTTTGGAGTTATCCTACTGCTCCCTACTTTTGCTGTTTCTCTTGGCAAGTTTGGCAGTAGTCAATTTGTTATTCCCTTGAAGGTAATCTGTCTTTTTTCTTCTGGCTTCTTTTAGAATTTTCTTTTCTTCATTTTGACCATGGCTATTCTGCATATTCATTACAATGTTTGTAAGGCATGGATTTATCTTTATTTATTTTTGGTTGGTTTTTGTAGATTCATGTTTTTCAGCTCTGGGAAGTCAGCCATTTTCTCTTGGAATATTTACTCTTCATTATTTGTTATTTCTGCTTGTAACTCCAAGTAAATGATTAGTTGACCTTTTTTTTTTGAAGTGGAGTCTTGCTCTGTTGCCCAGGCTGGAGTATAGTGGTGTGATCTTGGCTCACTGCAGCCTCTGCTTCCTGGGTTCAAGTGATTCTCCTGTCTCAGCCTTCCAAGTAGCTGGTACTACAGGCATGCACCACCACCTGGCTAAGTTTTGTATTTATTGTAGAGATGGAGTTTCACCATGTCAGCCTGACTGATCTCAAACTTCTGACCTCAGATAATCTGCCCACCTCAGCCTTCCAAAGTGCTGCAATTACAGGTGTGAACCACCACACCCAGCCAACTTTCTTACTCTGTTCTTTATATCTCTTCTTTTATATTTTCCATCTCTTTGTTTCCTTGTACTAGTTTCTGGGTAATTTTTTCAAAGCTATATTTTAACTCACAAATTCTTCCTTGTATCTAAGCTGTTAGGCATTTGTTGATTTAAAAATTAAAAGGCTTTTTTTTTTTTTTTTTTTTGAGACAGTATCCCACTCCACCAGGTGCCAGGCTGTAGTGCAGTGGCACGACCTTGGCTCACTGCAACCTCCGCCTCCCGGGTTCAAGCAATTCTCCTGCCTCAGCCTCCCGAGTAGCTGGGACTACAGGCATGCGCCACCACGCCCAGCTAATTTTTTTGTATTTTTAGTAGAGACGGGGGTTTCACAATGTTGGCCAGAATGGTCTCAGTGTCTTGACCTCGTGATCCACCTGCCTCGGCCTCCCAAAGTGCTGGGATTACAGGCATGATCCACCACACCCAGCCTTAAAAGTTTTTTTTTATTATTTATTTATTTATTTATTTATTTATTTTTTGAGACGGAGTTTCGCTCTTGTTACCCAGGCTGGAGTGCAATGGCGCGATCTCGGCTCACCGCAACCTCCGCCTCCTGGGTTCAGGCAATTCTCCTGCCCCAGCCTCCTTAGTAGCTGGGATTACAGGCACGCACCACCATGCCCAGCTAATTTTTGTATTTTTAGTAGAGACGGGGTTTCACCATGTTGACCAGGATGGTCTCGATCTCTTGACCTCGTGATCCACCCGCCTCGGCCTCCCACAGTGCTGGGATTACAGGCTTGAGCCACCGCGCCCGGCCAGTTTTTTTTTATTCTAAAAATTAGTGGGCATGGTGGTGCTCCTGTAGTCTCAGAATCCCAGCTAGTAAAGAGACTGAGGCTAGAGAATTGCTTGAGCCCAGGAGTTTGAAACCAGTCTGAGCAACATTGAAACTCCATCTATACATAAAACACAAAAATTAGCTGGGCATGGTGGCATGCACTTGTGGTTCCAGCTACTCAGGAAGCTGAGGTGGGAGGATTACTTGAGCCCAGGAGACAGAGGTTGCAGTGAGCTGAGATTGTGCCACTGCACTCCAGCCTGGGCAACAGAGTGGGACCCTGTCTCAAAACGAAAATCTGAGTGGTAGGGACTTTCAAGTATTTGCCTTAGTTGAGATCTCCAAATGGAAACAGTGATTGAGTACCAGTTTAAAATGTACAAAAGGTGTATTCAGTGTGAGGTCGCTTCCAAAGTACATGGTTTGACAGCCCAGGGAGCAAGTGAGGTGTTACCGGTTTTTTCCATGATACAGGGGAACTGACTCCAGTGTGGCCAGCATACAAGACTTTGGTAAAATCATTACTTTGTTCTGGAACTCGATTTTAGCATCTGTAAAATGACTGGATGACTTTTAAAGTTCCTTCTGGGGCAAAAAGTACATGCTTCTAAGGGTCTGTCTCATTCCTTTTTTTTTTTTTTTTTTTATTTAAAATTATTTTTTTATTTAAAATAGTAATTTATTTTATTTTAGACCTATGTTCGGAGGATTGTGTTAGGAATATTGGAAGTAAAGCATTGTAATAGCTCTTGCCTTCAATAAGCTTGCAGTCTGGCAGTTGGATTAAAAAATGACCATACCAAGCAGTGATATAGCCTCTAAGAGGGAACTCTTATTATGTGGTGGAGACATGTGTCCCTGTGCAAATACCAAGGAAGACAGTTAATTAGTGTCCATTAAGAATGTTCTTCTGATGTCTTTTTTTTTTGAGATGTAGTTTTGCTCTTGTTGCCCAGACTGGAGTACAATGGCTCGATCTCGGCTCGCCACAACCTCTGCCTCCTGGGTTCAAGTGATTCTCCTGCCTCTGCCTCCCAAGTAGCTGGGATTACAGGCATGTGCCACTATTCCCTGCTAATTTTGTATTTTTAATAGAGACAGGGTTTTTCCATGTTGATTAGGCTGGTCTCGAACTCCCAACTTCAGGTGATCTGCCCGTCTAGGCCTCTCAAAGTGCTGGGATTATAGACGTGAGCCACCATGCCCTGCCCTGGTGTCCTTTTTAAAGAGATTCAGTCAGCCTTTAAAGATGATGCCATTGCTGCTACTGCTAATAATAATAGTGATAGCTACCACTTACTGAAGGTTTACTATGTGCATTGTACTAAACACTTGACATAAATTAACTCATTTAACCTTAAACCAAGGAAGTAGATGATGATAACATTCTGATTTTACAGATAAAGAAACTGAAATAGAGAGAGATGAAGAAGTGTGCCTAAGGTTATGTAGTTAGTAAGTAGTGACTGCAATCAGAACCCAGGTTGTCTGGCCTTAGAGTCTAAGCCATAGATATGAATTGAGCACATTCATTAATCAGCATTGCGAGGCTAATGGAATTTTGATAAAGACCCAAACCAAATTCTTTTCTGCATCAATGATACCAGACAGATTTTGGAAATATAGACAGGATAGGGTGCATTAAAGTTCACTCACATTTGTTCAGTTAAACAGATGGTTGGCTTATCTTTAGTTGCCTCACCCAGAGTCACTTTCAAAACCACACCCAAGGCCAGGCAGTGGCTCTCGCCTGCATTCCTAGCAGTTTGGAAAGCTGAGGCCAGAGGATCACTTGAAGCTAGGGGTTTGAGACCAGCCTTGGCCATATAGTGAGGCCATGTCTCAACAAACAATGAGCAATAAACCTCTTTACTATTATGGGATATCTATGTGTCAGACATTGTGCTAGACATCTTACATTTATTATTTCTAATTGTCCCAACAACCTGGGAACATATGACTGAGTGTGTTTTATTGCAGATATGGTAACTGAGGTGCCAAAGACAATAAGCCTATGAAATGATAGTAGGGCATTGCTGGTACAAAGTCGAAACATGCGTCATTGGGCTCTGGTGGAGAGTGAAGAAATGTGCCTTTGTCTGTGGGGAGAAGGGATTGTTGATGATGTGATAACTGGAAAACATACTCATCAAAATAAATCCCAGAGGAATTAGAAATGTTTAAAATTATAGAGGCACTGTGGAGCAAAAGCAAAATAAAATGTTTATCAGAGATAATGCCTTAACACTTTCCTGGAATGTTTTATTAAATGTGTTCCTGGGAAGGAACGATAACCTTCTTTTTAAAGCCGGAGGAAATCACAAAGGAAAGGGTTTGTTGACTTAAATATGCAAAATGTTAAAATATTTTCTCATTGAAAAATAAAGTTAAAGAAGGTAATAGTCTGAGAATGTCAAATATGATAAAAGGGTCAATATCTGTACCATCTGTTTTCAGATATGTAGAAATAAATACATCAAGATCTCAACAGATATATGAACAAAGGAAATAATAGACCTTATGGGAAATTTTCAATGTAAATGAGCATATAAAAATTCATGCTCACATGCTGAGAGAAATGCCAAATAAAGTAGACATTTCTACACTCCAGCCTCGGCAGCAGTGAGGCCTTCTCTCAAGAAACAAAAACAAAGCAGATATTTCCCATCTACCAAAACAGAAATTTTAGTGATAGCCTCTGCTTCCTTTTCAGAGTATGTAAGCCAAAAAGGAAGTGAAACTCAATTTAATCCTCACCCATTTTGGAGGTTTTTCCTTTCCAGTGTCAGGCTTACCCTTCAAGCAGTTACCATTTTAGACACATTGTTTGCTGCCATTTCATTCAGCAGCTGTTTTATTTACAAGATCATTTTATGATGACATACTTTTCCATCTTACTGTTTTATTATTAAATGATTCCCTTGATATTGCTTCATATTTTTTTCGGGAGAAACATTCTCAGGTTAGTACTGTTAATCCCTCCCTACGTGTTTAATTCAATTATAGAGTGTTGCTTTTTTCCTTACTTATAAAATCTTATGTAGAGTTTTCTATACTGATGTGTCTGGTCAATCTGTGCTTCCTGACTTAGCTGGGTCTTCCTGCAGTCTTTATGGGTTTCATTGTAGTACCACTTTGTTATAACTTCCCTGAGGTCTAGAAGTCTTTTCTTTCTTTTCTTACTATCCTACCTCTGGGAGTTATGTGAGCTTTAGTCTCCAGATCTAGCCATCTAGAGGCAGAGTAGCTACGTTTGCTTTACCAGCTTTGGGAATTGACGTAATTCTTGGAAACATAAGACCTTCTTAATTGAGAGACATGAAACCCAATTTGATATGCAGATTGTTTATTTGCAGTGTGGAATTTCCTTGTGAGTGGTGAACTTGTGAGTGAAGTTTGGAGTGTTTTAGTTTGCATCTGTATCCCCAGGGTCTCTTCAGTGGGACGTCAGTTGTGATCAAATGAAGCAAAGTGAAGGTTTTTCTTAGTCATATGCCTCTGAAAAGCAAACCTAGATTAGCATTGTTAGTCCAAAATGTTAGATCTGGAAGTGTATTTGTTCTTTAATATGTATTAATTGAGAGACGATTATGTGACATCTCTGTGAATATAGTAGTGAATGAGAGACAAGTTTCTTGTCCTCTTGGGAGTTTTATTATACTAGGGGAGATAGTTTATTTCTGACAGTAATACTAATAGTTAACACTTAAGTACTTCCTGTGTGTCAGGCACTTATTGTAAGCATTTTACATGCATTAACCTGTTGTTAAACTCATATTTCAAATGTGGAAACTTCCACCAGAGAAGTTAAGAAATCTTGCCAAGGTTTCAGAGTCAGTAAGTGTCTGAGCTGGAGTTTGAACACAGTCTAGTTCCAGAGTCTGTGCCCTGATAGTGATGATAAGTGCTTTGAAGGGAAAGAAAACACAAGAAGTCCAGGGTGATTTGAGAGCACTGGCAGTGAGGACTATTCTAAATAGGGTGGGCAGGGAAGCAAACTTCAAAATTTAGAGGTGAAATTTGACCTGCAACCTAACTGATAAGGACTGAAGCATTCAAAGTAGCTGGAATAAATTCCTTGTTCTAGGCAGAGAAGACAGTAAGCACAAAGACTCTAAGGCAGGAAGGGGCTGGGCCGTTTGAGGACAGAAGGGAGGCTAGTGTGTCTGGGACACGGTGAGCAACGGGGCGTGGGGGCTGGGGGCCAAGCTGGGAAGGTCTCTGCATGTTGGGGTCAAGAGTACAGATTTTATTCTAAGGACTATGGGAAGCCATTGAACTCTTGGCCGCAAGTGGTCCTTGGCTTCCCAAAATGCTGGGATTACAGGCATGAGCTGCCACTCCCAAATTAAGCAGGGTGTGACATTTGAATATATTAATACCTTTATGGAGAATGAATTATTATGAGTTTAGAAGCAGGAGAGACAAGTCTTTTTTTGAATAAGCTAGGTTTGAGTGGACTTTAAATATTCAAACAGATGTTTTGTTGGCATTTGGACGTGCAAATTTGGACTCAGGGAAGAGTTTAGGGCTAGAGATAAAAATTTGGGGTCCATTAGTATATATAAATTAGTGGTTCTCAACTCTGAATGCATATTTGAATCACTTTTATTTTTTAATTTTTATTTATTTATTTATTTATTTTGAAACGGAGTTTCGCTCTTGTTACCCAGGCTGGAGTGCAACAGTGCGATCTCGGCTCACCGCAACCTCCGCCTCCTGGGTTCAGGCAATTCTCCTGCCTCAGCCTTCTGAGTAGCTGGGACTACAGGCACGTGCCACCATGCCCAGCTAATTTTTGTATTTTTAGTAGAGACGGGGTTTCACCATGTTGACCAGGATGGTCTCGAGCTCTTGACCTCGTGATCCACCCGCCTCGGCCTCCCAAAGTGCTGGGATTACAGGCGTGAGCCACCGCGCCCGGCGAATCACTTTTAAAAATGCTGATGCCGACCTGGCATGGTGGCTCAGGCCTGTCCAGCACTTTGGGAGGCCGAGGTGGGCAGATCACGAGGTCAGGAGTTCAAGACCAGCCTGACCAACATGGTGAAACCCCGTCTCTACTAAAAATATAAAAAATTGGCCTGGCGTGGTGGTGCATGTAATCCCAGCTACTCTGGAGGCTGAGGCAGGAGAATGACTTGAACCTGGGAAGCGGAGGTTGCAGTGAGCCAAGATCGCACCATTGCACTCCAGCCTGGGCAACAGACGAGACTTCATCTCAAAAAGAAATGCTGATGCCGACCAGGTGTGGTGGCTCACACCTGTCATCCCAGCACTTTGGGAGGCTGAGGCGGGTGGATCATGAGGTAAAGAGATTGAGACCATCCTGGCCAACATGGTGAAACCCCGTCTCTACTAAAAATACAAAAATTAGCTGGGTGTGGTGGTGTGTGCCTTTAGTTCCAGCCACTGGGGAGGCTGAGGCAGGAGAATCTCTTGAACCCGGGAGGTAGAGGTTGCAGTGAGCTGAGATTGTGCCACTGTACTCCAGCCTGGGCGACAGAGTGAGACTCCACCTCAAAAAAAAAAAATGCTGATGCCAAGACTCCATTCCTAGAGATTCAGATTCTGTGGGTCTGGGTTTGGGACTAGCCATGGTGTTTTGTTTTGTTTTGTTTTGTTTTGTTTTGTTTTGTTTTGTTTTGTTTTGTTTTGTTTGTGAGACGGAGTCTCACTCTGTCGCCCAGGTTGGAATGCAGTGGTGTGATCTCGGCTCACTGCAACCTCCGTCTTCCGGGTTCAAGTGATTCTCCTGCCTCAGCCTCCCAAGTAGCTGGGATTACAGGCATGTGCCACCACACCCGGCTAAGTTTTTACTTTTATTACAGGCGGGGTTTTACCATGTTGGCCAGGCTGGTCTTGAACTTCTGACCTCAGGTGATCCACCCACTTCAGCCTCCCAAAGTGCTGGGATTACAGGCGTGAGCCACTGCGCCTGGCCGCCATGGTTTGTTTTAAAGCTATCTAGGTGACTAATGTATGATGAGGGCTGAGAACCAATGGTGGAGGTGGTCTTTATAGCCAAGGATTTTCCTGGATCAGTGTGATCCTTTAAGGCAAGCTTGTTCAACCTGTGGCCCAGAACAGCTTTGGATGCGGCCTAACACAAATTCATAAACTTTCTTAAAACATTATAAGATTTAAGTTCATCAGCTATTGTTAGTGTATTTTATGTATGGCCCAAGACAGTTCTTCTTCCAGTGGGGCCCAGGGAAGCCAAAAGATTGGACACCCCTGGCTTAAGGCAATGGTATAGCTAGGGAAGAGAAGCAGCTCAGAGTACTAGGCACCCCAGCAGGTGGAAGTTGGATAGAAGAGGTAGAACAGCAAGGGAGACTCACAGCAGTAGCTAGAGAGGTAGAAGGAAAACCAGAAATTGATGTCTGAAAACCGGAAGAGGACAGTGATTCCTGAAGGTGGGAGCAACTTTAGCAGCTGAGAGCTGGTAAAGTGATTGTGGTCAGAAGGACCACAGTGAAACCAGCTTCACTGAGGAGTGGGTCCCAGAGGTTCAGACCAGGGTTTTAGGAGCTGTGGATTTGAATCCTACTCCTGACATTCGTTTTCTATATGAAATTAAACAGGATGCTCAAATCTTTTCTTAGCCACATTTTATCTTTGCTTATTTACCAAAATGTGAATGAACTATGTCAATGCTTAAAGAAAGGAGATGATAGACAGCTTTATTCCCCTCTCCCATTCCCAAACAAAAGCCAGTTCTTACCTGGGGCCTTGGCTCTAGCTTTCTCTCTCCCTGGAATGCCTTTCTGGATATATGGCCACCTGGCCCAGTGCTCTCACCATCTGTGTGTCCGTGAGTCCTTCCTCAGCTGTTATTTTCTCTGGGAACCTTCCTCTGCTGTTCCTTCTTAATGATGTGACTTACCTTTCCACCTCCCTGGACTCGAAGTTCCCTACCATAGCACCTGTTGCCTTCTAACAGACTGTGTGATTTACTTATTTATCATGTTTACTGCCTGGCTTCTCTGCAGGAATGTAAGAAATCTTTGTTTTGTTCATCGATGTCCCCCAAGAATCTGGATTGCTGAGCAATGGCTGGTCTATAGCAGCCTCACGGTTGCTGCTTGATAGATACTTGGTGACTGAGTGCTGACTACATGAAAATGATCGTTATCCTTTGACTCTGCTCCAGTTGCATTTGAAAAGTTGCATGGGATCTGTCACTTCTCTCCATGACCCAACTATAGAGACTTCTGGAGTGTGGCTTTTCCCCTCTATCTCAGTGCTATCATGCCTATTGAAATGGCTCCATTTTGGTGTCATATAAATAAGAACTAATAAGCATGCATGCAATTTGGATCATAATTTTCCTCTCTAAATTTGTGTTTGGCCATTTTTTCCCATTTGTGGCTATTAAGACTTTCATGATTTTCCCTTTCAAATATTACTTGGAATTTTCATGTTATTAATTTTTTTTGAGACAGAGTCTCACTCTATCACCCAGGCTAGAGTGCAGTGGTATGATCACGGTTCACTAAAGCCTCTGCTAGGCTCAAGTGATCCTCTCACCTCAGACTCCTGAGTATCTGGGACTACAGGCCCATGCCACCACGCAGAGCTAATTTTTTGTGTAGAGATAGGGTTCTGCCATATTGCCCATGCTAGTCTCAAACCCTGGGCTGAAGTGATCTGCCCACCTCTGCCTTCCAAAGTGCTGGGATTACAGTTGTGAGCCACTGTACCAGGCTTTACTTGGAAATTTTATTAAAGACTTCAGAAATTATTTGAATGTTAATATAAGAAAGTGTTAGTAATAAGTAGAAGCAAATTATTTATATAAGAAACAGTATTTAATATATTTTGGAAACCAGGTGTTGTTATGACAGGGATCAGAAATTTTCAGTTGTCACTGACAGTAAACATCATTGCAAGAAGCAGTTTGGTGTTGTGGAAAGTTCATAGGCTTGGAAGCCAGGATACCAGGTTCTTAGGTTTGTCCATTAATGTTAGCCACCCTACAGTGATTGTCTGCTGTCTGCCAAACACTGTAAATGCTCTCCAGACAGCATTTTTGATTTTACAATATCACTCATGGTTGTCATTACTACACTTTGTTTTTTTTTTTTTTTTTTTTCTAAGAGATAGAGTCTCACTGTGTTGCCCAGGCTGATCTCAAACTCCTGAGCTGAAGTGATCCTCCTGCCTCAGCCTCCCAAATAGCTGGGAGTACAGGCTTGAGCCACTTGCCTGGCTACTACACCCTGTTGTATAGATGGAGAAACTGAGTACCAGAGAAAAGATAAGCAGCTTGTCCAGGATCACACAACTCCCAAGTAGTGCAATGGACTTCAGACTTGGCGTTGGTCTGACTATAAGCACACACTTTGAGCCTACAACCACACACTGTGCTGTTGCTGTCTCCCTGTGTTGATGGCAGTTTTCCCATCTCTGAGCCTCAGTTTTCACACTTTTAAAATGAAAGTGTCAATCTGTATGTTAGCCTGTTTTGTGCTGCTCTAACAGAATACCTGAGACTGCATAATTTATAATGAACTAGAAGTTTATTGGCTCATGGTTCTGGAGGCTAGGAAGTTCAAGAGCAAGGCCTTGGCATCTCCTGATGGCCTTCTTGCTGCATCTTCCCATGGTGGAAGGTGAGAAGGGCAGAGAGAGACAGACGGGAGGGGCAGGACACCGAACTTACCCTTTTATAATAAGCACACTCCTCCATAGTGGCATTAATCCATTCTTGAGGGCAGCCTCATGGCCTAATTGCCTCTCATTAGGCCCCACCTCTCATCACTTGCATTGGGGTGAAGTTTCCAATGCTTGCTTTTTGAAGGACACATTTAAACCATAGCAGTCTATTACTGAGATTTGTTTTGTTTTGTTTTTTTGAGACAGAGTCTCCCTCAGTCGCCCAGGCTGGAGTGCAGTGGTGCGATCTGGGCTCATTGCAACCTCTGTCTCCCGGGTTCAAGCAGTTCCCCTGCCTCAGCCTTCCAAATAGCTGGGATTACAGGCGCACGTCACCATGCCTGGCTAATTTTTGTATTTTTAGTAGAGATGGGGTTTCACCATGTTGGCCAGGTTGGTCTCAAACTCCGGACCTCAGGTTATCTGCCTGCCACGGCCTCCCAAAGTGCTGGGATTATAGGCATGAGCCACCATGTCCAGCCTGTTCCTGAGATCTTTACAACATCGAGACATAAAACTATATAAGGTCCTGGCCAGGCACAGTGGCTTACGCTTGTAATCCCAAACATTTTGGGAAGCCGAGGCGGGGGGATCACCCAAGGTCAGGAATTTGAGAACAGCCCGGCCAATGTGGTGAAACCCTGTCTGTACTAAAAATGCAAAAATTAGTTGGGCGTGGTGGCAGGTACCTGTAATCCCAGCTACTCAGGAAACTGAGGGAAGAGAATTGCTTGAACCCGGGAGGTGGAGATTGGCAGTGAGCTGAGATCACGCCCACTGCACTGCAGCCTGTATGACAGAATGAGACTCCTTCTCAAAAAAAAAAAAAAAAAGCTATATAAAGGCTTGATGCCTGGTTCATTGTCTACTAACTCTTCAGTTTAGTCTTCATTCCACAGATTTTTACCAGACACTGTCACAGTGAGATGCTATTAGACTTCAGACATGTGGACCTGGTCTGGAGGATGGCCTGTGTTCACCTGATAGCTCCATACTTCAAGGCCACTTGTGATAAGTACCCAGTCTTTAGCTGTAAACCTTGCCTCTCATTCCACAACACCAAAGGAAATCATATGTGTTTGATTCCTTGTAGATGGAACCATACATTTGTGCTTAGGGAGCGGGAACTCCAGTGCTTTCATCAAGATGGAAGTAGTGCCTGTGAAGTAGAGCCAATATGGATTGAAATCAATATTGTTTTATTTTTTTCCCTACTGCCTCTGTAATTGCAGAAAAAGAAGTAATCAGTTTTATCAGCTAATACTGATTTAAATAAATAGTCACAAATGATTCTGATATGAACAGAATCATTTTGGAGTGGAGGCTATGTGGGGCACATGTAACCCCTATACATTATCACCTAGAGAGTTTGGTTCACTTTCTATCTCTACCTTAGAGTAAGACACAAGTCTCCAAGGACCTACATGTTATCACCTGTGAGATAAGGATACTATCCTACTAAAACACTTAAGTAACAGAATTTATATTGTAAAATATAAAGCTTTAAACAAATGTTTGGTATCATTATGCTGCTGAAAATACAATGTTCCAGTGGTGTCCTCTGTCCATTTTATACCCCCAATGATACTTATCTATTTACTAGAATGCATCTGAGATGCCAAGCTCAGGAGATTCTTGGAGTCCTGCGCTGTGTGCCCTTCTGCTAGGTGGCCCTATACTCAGAAGCATTCTTAGGTGCTTGTCTACACTTCCTTCCCCTTTCTGGTCAGGGTCCCTGCCTGCCCCTGGAGCCTCCTCTCCAAGAGGTGGGAGTGGAGCTGATGTCAGCAGGGAAGAGGGGCTTATTGCTCTCAGTGATGCTTATTATTTTATTTACATTCTTAATGGTTTGAGTTTTTGTTTTTTTAAGAGATGGGGTCTTGCTTTGTTGCCTGGCTGGACTTGAACTTCTGGGCCCCATTGTGCCTTACTTGTTTTATTTTTCAAATTTTTTATTTTGTAAATGTACCTTTTAGAAATTAATCTTTAAAAAATATGTGTGTGTGTGTAT
This sequence comes from Sapajus apella, assembly GCF_009761245.1. Taxonomy (NCBI): domain Eukaryota; kingdom Metazoa; phylum Chordata; class Mammalia; order Primates; family Cebidae; genus Sapajus; species Sapajus apella. Next base: position 2,752,716 of record NW_022437025.1, read on the forward strand.
CTATGAACAATGAAGAATCTGCTGGTCATCTCTGTCCCCATCCACCCAGCTCCCTCTTCCTCCTTACAAGTAAATCACTGTTGTAAACTTCTTGTATATTATTCCTGCATTTCTTTATGCAAATACAAATAAATATGAGTATTCTTCTTATTCTCCTCCTCCCCCCCAAAAAAGGATACCATACATACACTGTTCTTTCTGTCTTTTTTTTTTTTTCGCTTGACAGTATAGCCTTGCTTTTGTGCGGACTAGACCATCTAAAATTTTGTGTACTCATAATTACTTGATAGCATAAAGACTCTCAAATCTCCATTAGCTGACATAATTAATTTTCAATGAGTATACCTTTGGCAAGTCCTTTTAGGCTTATTTTTGTGATTTTAAATGCTTCCTGCCTAGCTCTATAAAGGAAAACCTGGCACCATCTTCAGAAGTTTCAGAGCTAATGAAGTATCTCATGTTTCGGCCTTTGTGTGTACAGAATAAATGTTTTTCTCAGTACACTTACCCATTGTGGTGTTCTCAGTTTATGAGCCCTTGCTATAATTTTCAAAGCTTCCTTTTATCATTTGTCTTCCTTCTTCCAGATAAACCAACTACTAGGAACTTTTAGTTGTTGATCATTAAATTCTGTCAAAATTGCCTGTTTGTTTTTTGTGGTCAGTATTTTAATCTCCCTTATTTACAATCCTGCCAGACTTCCCCACCTTCCCCTGCTCTCCAGAAAAATAAAATCCAACTCAAACAATTACTTAGCAAACCACCCTTACAGAGTGAAGTTAAAAAAAAAATTTCTGTTTCAGTAAAAAGATTTTGAAAGATCTCTTGACTTCAACAAAACTGTAGTTAAAAAATAAAAATACTCTAGTAGTAATTGAAGGGTAGAGATAGTATAATGAGGGAGCAGAAATAGAGAAAGCAGCTGACATTGCCAGAAGAGAAGTAGTGTTCTGCTTTTTCCCACATGTAGTTGTTTAGGACATGTGACTCAGAATATGCGAATTAGTGTAGTAACTACAGCAGAGTCTCTTGGGTTATGTTAGTTATTTGCTCAATTGTGAGATAGCATATGTATAAACTTATTCCTCCCAGACTTCTCTCCTGAAATCTTAACTGCAGTCTGCTTTGTGGAATTTCTTCTTAAGAGACCTTGAATACCGATTGTTACTTGTTCATGGGCCATCTGAAGATTCTGGATGTTATTTTATTTTTTGAGACAGAGTCTTCTTCTGACCCCCAGGCTGGAGTGCCATAGCACAATCTTGGCTCACTGCAACCTCCACCTTCCAGGTTCAAGTGATTCTCCTGTCTTAGCCTCCCAAATAGCTGGGACTACAGGCACCCGCCACTATACCCAGCTAATTGTTTTTGTGTTTTTAGTAGAGAAGGGATTTCACCAAGTTGGGCAGTCTGGTCTCAAACTCTTGACCTCAGGTGATCTGCCCGCCTCAGCCTCCCAGAGTGCTGGGGTTATAGGCGTGAGAGCCTCTGTGTCCAGCTTGGAAGTTATTTTAAATAGTTTTTTTCTTGGGGGGTGGGGGATGAAAGCAAATTTTGTTAAGAGTTAGTAATGCTGAATGATTTTGTGTTCCTTTATCATTTATTCGTTTACCAAATACTTATTGAGGCCTGTTCTGTGCTAAATAGGGGGGAGATGGTACTGAATTAGACAGAAGAGCCCCAGTATGCCTGCTAGCTCTTTCCATGTTTAGATTTTGATTTCTCGTGCTATAATACAGTAGATGAGCCTGGCATTGAGAGTGAGTAGTCTTGGATTTAGGTTCTGAGACGGCCATTTATTTATTGTGAGACCTCTGGTACTTAAAACTCTGAGCCAGCACACCTGTAATCCCAATACTTTGGGAAGCTGAGGTGGGTAGATTGCTTAAGCCCAGGAGTTCAAGACCAGCCTGGGCAAATTGGCAAAACCCCATCTCTACAAAAAATACGATAATTATCTGTGCATGGTGGCATGCCCCTATAGTCCCAGCTACTTGGGAGGCTGAGATGGGAGGATCACTTGAGCTCAGGAGGTGGAGGTTGCAGTGAGCCAAGATCATGCCCCTGCACTCCAGCCTGGATGACAGAGCAAGACCCTGTCTGAAAAAGAGAAATTTTTAAAAAGCACAAAAATCCGGAGTCCGTCTTTCATCTGCATATGGAGGAATCTTGCAGGGTGGTTGGAATTAGCTAGTATATGTGAGTACATTGTTCTCTGCAGTGGTCTTTATAGTGTCTTACAAAATTCATGATCACTTTTCTGGATCCCTTGCATTTTCTAGCTGCATTTTCCTCAACTGGGCTTGGGAAATACTAGGTTTGGAATTTGTGATGGGGAGCTGTTGCTACTTTACAGGGGAGTTAGCTTCATGCGTGTTGAAGCATTACGAGAGTGTGAGCGGAACCAGCCTCTGATTCTTGGCTCAGTGCTGACCCTTGGACTGGAGAGTCCAGTCGTCAGCAAGAACACAGTTTAATGAGAAGCAATTAAGAGTACAGTCTCCAAACCATAGTTTTAATTTCAAATTTCAATTTCTTGCTTCTCCACTTGCTGCCTACTCAAACTTAAGCAAGTAATTGGAATATCTCTCATAATGTGCCCTAGGATTAATTAATGCTGTAGTTAAAAGAAAAACAACATCAGCTATATGATCGTATAAAAGACTTAATAAAATGTAGATTTAGGCTGGGAAGCCGTTAACTAACCATTCGTCATTAAAGAGGGAGGAAGCAAGAGGACCCACTTGGGTAGGCTGGGACACATTGCTGTGGTTCACTTCTACTTTTTGCTTTTGCTTCTAATTGGAGATATCTAATCTGAGACATCCTGATTGTCAGAGGGAATGTGGAGTGGAGGGAAGAGGAGGCGCTCTGGAGCCAGGCAGCCTGAGTTCAGATTCCAGCAACCCCATTTCTGGCTGCTTAACTGTGTTGTGTCTTACCTGCAGAAAAAATGAGTTAGTACACACATAGTAAGCAGTGATAACTTTAGCTGTGATTATTTCAAAGGGTCTTTTGAGCAGCTGCTTCTTCAAGAGAACATCCGGAGACACAGGAATAGAAATGATCCGATCAAAGTAATTAAAGGCTTTTTGATTGCCCTGAGCTCTGAGGTCAGGGCACTTTCAGTCAGCCTGAAGCTGTGAAGAAGAACCTTCAGCATAAGGTGGGTGTCCTCTCTTAGGGTAGTGGAGAACTACATCATTAGGCTAGTAATGTAAGCAATGAGTTACTTATGTATTATGTTATGGTTTAACTTACTGTGGTCGTGCTCTTTTATTTGGGAGATGGCGCGAGATGTTGGGCTCCCTTCTGCCAGTAGATAACAGGGTTTCCTTTTCATTGGCTTGTGCTGCAGCCTTCCAGTATTGCAGGTTTCCAAGTGTTTGTAGTGAATTTCTGGCCAGGGCATCCATGTCTCTTCTGCTGAAGGTGCTGGCCAGGGTGTGTGCTGACTGCTGCGCTGCTCCTAGGCCATTACCTGGATTTAGTCATCAGTGTTGGAGCCCCCAAGTCTGTTTACAATCTTGTTACTCTTCCCAGCGAAGTCTCCACCTTCTGTTTCACGGCGTATTTCTTGACGCAGTTTTATTTTGGTTGTAGACCTCTTGGAGCCCTTTGTCCCAGGGAAGTGAGATGTCCCTTGTAGTAGATACCTTACTTCAAGAACAGAGTCTCAGCTGAGCTCCTGCTTTGTATGAAACACTCTCCAGGGCACTTGTACAAAAATGAGTAGAAATGTATTGCCCCTGTATTTCAGAGGCCCACAGACCAGTGATGGAGCAAGCACGGATCCAGATAATTTAGACGCCTATAATTTGGTCCTTTCAATTTAGTTTGAAAGTGGCCATGGGAGAGGCAGGAATGGTATCTCTTGACACACAGGAGGCCAGTTGCTAGGCTTGGGGTGTGGGGAACCTTCACAGAGCAGGAAGCATTTGAGTTGGATATTGAGAGTGAGTGGGGCCTGAAAGGTTTAGAATAGAGAGAATAGTTAAATTAGGTCATTAAAGATTTGTGGAACACCTGCTGGGTGCCAGAAACTGGGTGTAAAATCAGAGGAAGTTTGACTGCACTGACTTTGCTGTCTCTTCTGTGCTATTCCTTAATGCTCAGTAGATGTTTTCACCAGGTGACTGCTGCGTTCCCCAAGCCACCTGGCAGACACGTTTTGCCTCTGAAATCATCTCTGTGAAGCTTCCTGACAGCCCCTCTGTGTGAGTTTCCCAGGGCCGCTGTAACAAAGTGCCACAGACCAAACCAGGGGCTTAAACAACAGAAATGTGTCATCTCACAGCTCTGGGGGCCAGAAGTCTAAGTTCAGGGTGTGGGCAGGGCTGGTTCTTCCTGAGGCCATGAGGGAGAATGGGCCCCATCCTCTAGCTGCTCCTTGTGGTATTCAGCAGTCCTTGGCGTTCCTTGGCTTGAGGAAGCACAGCCTCAACCTCTGTTTTCATCTATACTTGGTTATCCCTGTGTGTGTCTCTTTGTCCACATTTTCCATTTTATAAGGACATTAGTCATTTTGGTTTAGTCCACCTTGTGGACCCCATCTTAATTAATTACATCTATAGCGACTGTATTTCCAAATAAGGTCATATTCTGAGGAACTGGGGGTTAGGGCTTCAACATGTGAATTTTGGGGAGTGGACACAATTCAAGTCATAACATCCTCTGTCTGTTCTTTCTACCTCCCATGCATGGACACTTTCTGCCTGCTGATACACTGTAAGTAGAGTTCTGTCATGCACTAAGAGCATTTTGTCTGTCAACTCCTACTCTTTGTATTTTTTAATCTCTGGTGCCTTGTGTGTAATGTGGAAAGTGTCTCCTGATGCAAATTTATTATGCATCAGGAGTTAGTAGAAATAAGGGAAGATATTGCAGGGGTCACTTCTCTTTTTGGTTTCCTATTGACAATTCCAAAAGCTCTCTGGAGTTGGGTGCCAGGTGGCCAGGGACACTACCAGGGGATACCACTTTCATTATCTCCTGACTTTTTTTCTATGGAGCAGTAATTCATTATTAGCTGACAATCATTGTGCTTTCTGAGGAATGTTTTAAGAGTGTTAGAAATCTGACAAGATCCTTTGGGTCCTCTAGCAAGCATTTGTATAGAGGCTTTCTTTAATGGGTCCCTTCTTCCTTGTTTCAGCCTTAGGTTTTCGTGTTCCAGCTTTAGGGTTTCAAAAGTAAATCATGTGAATGCTAGGAGTAGTTACCCATTAGCAAAGATGTCTGTGCCAGAAGGGAGATGCCAAGAAATAATTGAATCTGTCCAAAAGTTTCAGAATGACCTCATTATATATTTTAGAGAAGCAAAAATTTGTCTGGTTTCTGACCTGAGGTTTAGTTACACATTAATAAGGATGGATCATCCTGGGGCTGCAGTACTTCTGCTAAGAAAGAATATTCCAGCATACTCTTTGTTATTTCCGGGTCAGTAAGTAATGTGCTAGGCAGATTGATGTCTTCTGGGACATTAGAAAAGGGATGTTAATTGGACTAAATAGTGCTATCCGGTCAGGATTTTCTTCAATGCCATTTAGCACACCAGCTGTCCTTTGTACAGCTAGCCAAAATTTGTATAATGCAATGGGGTACTTTTTTACAGTTTTCACACTTTAGATGTCACATGAGGGGTTCTTCACACTGGTCTCCTGGAACCCGGTCTAGCAAAATTAGAGGAAAGGCTCTAAGGAGATTTGTCTCTGTTAAGAGAAAAAATTAACATTTTCCGGCTAAATCGTTGAATCTACTAAAGATAACAAATAATGTCTACTATCTCAACCCTCCAAAGATTGAAAAGTGTTAGGATTGTCATTTGTGGTTTTTGTAGGGTAGTTGAATAAAAACTGGGCAGCTAAAATTTTCAGTTCTGTGTGCCTCCTAAACAAAAACCTAAATAAGTAGTTTGTGAATTGACTGCAGACAAAATAGAAACTGCTGCATGCTGTTTTTTGTAAGCAAATGACATTTTCTTTTCTTTTTTCTTTTTTCTTTTTTGAGATGGAGTCTCGTCTGTTGCCCAGGCTGGAGTGCAGTGGTGCAGTCTCAGCTCACTGCAACCTCTGCCACCCAGGTTCAAGTGATTCTCCTGCCTCAGCCTCCCGAGTAGCTGGGACTACAGGAGCATGCCACTACACCCAGCTAATTTTTTGTATTTTTAGTAGAGATAGGGTTTCACTGTGTTAGCCAGGATAGTCTTGATCTCCTGACCTTGTGATCCTCCCGCCTCGGCCTCCCAAAGTGCTGGGATTACAGGTGTGAACCATTGCGCCTGGCCCAGATGACATTTTCTAACCATGCACATGCCATCCAATTTTCCTGTCCTTATACCATTTTCTTGTTCCTTATACCATTGTATAAGGTAACGAAACTGAAGGGGGAAGATGATGGTTAAAAACACTGAACTGCTTTTATCTCATTTGAGATAATTGGTTTAAGTGTCTTGACTTTTTTTTTTTTTAAGGTGGAGTTTTGCACTTGTTGCCCAGGCTGGAGTACAATGGCATGATCTCGGCTCACCGTAATTTCCACCTCCTCGGTTCAAGCAATTATGGTGCCTCAGACTCCCGAATAGCTGGGATTACAGGCATGTGTCACCACGTCTGGCTAATTTTTGCATTATTAGTAGAGACTGGGTTTCTCTATGTTGGTCAGGCTGGTCTCAAACTCTCGACCTCAGGTGATCTGCTTGCCTCAGCCTCCCAAAGTGTTGGGATTATAGGCATGAGCCACTGCACCTGGCCTAGCATCTTGACTTTTTATATTTGGAAACATTAAATAAAAATGGAAATAATTTTTTAAATAAGGGATGTTAATGTTAAGATAGCGGTTCATCCTGATCTCAGTAGTATCAGCCTGAAAAAGCATGCTGAAATATCTTTATCTGAAGGCAGGCAGAGACCAGCTTATGTAAAGTCTGCAGGTACTTTCTTCTGAGAACAAGAAGGATCATGAAGCGTTTCAAACACACAAAATAGTGCGGTGCAATGACCTAACCTTCTGCTCTAACCTTCATCCAGCGTCAGTGGTCAGTTCATGGCTAGACTTGCATAACCTCATTTCCCCTTCCCCTTCCCCCCATCCAACAGACCCAGTGGCCTGGGGCCTCTCCTGGCCCCTAGGAATTCACAGCCTAGGGAGAGACCCCCACAGAGGCAGACCGTCCCCTCACAGTGACAGTCACTTGCCCATTGGATACCAGCAGCTAGAGAGGGACCTTGTCATCTCCACCCCCAAGCCCAGTGTTCAGCCCAGGCCCTACCACAGGACGAGGGGTCCCACCACAGGACGAGGGAGCCCCGCCAATGTTTTGGGCACATACAAGTTTTAGGTACATTTCAGATGTCATTTTATCCAGAAACATTTTTGTATCTAATGTAATCATTATAATGCTACACCTAAAATGTAAAACTAATTTCTTAATACCATCAAAATCCAGCTAGTGTTCAAATATTTTGTTGTCTCAAATGTCACTTTTAGATTTTTATTTTATAGTTTGTTTCATTCAGGATCATGTGAAGGTCCACATATTAGTTCTCAGATTTTAAGCTGAGTGCGTGACATGATCTGACTTACATTTATTTATTTATTTATTTTGAGATGTCACTATTTTGTCACCAAGGCTGGAGTACAATGTCTGCTCACTGCAACCTCTGCCTCCTGGGTTCACACGATTCTCCTGCCTCAGCCTCTGGAGTAGCTGGGATTACAGGTGCACACCACCACACCTGGCTGATTTTTTGTAGTGTTAGTAAAGACGGGGTTTCACCATGTTGGCCAAACTGGTCTCGAATTCCTGACCTCGTGATCCACCCGCCTCAGCCTCTCAAAGTGCTGGGATTACTGGCGTGAGCCATTGTGCCTGGCCCTGACTTATATTTTAAAACTCTCTATGGCTGAATTTTAGGGAATGGATTGCTGTGGGAATTGTTAAGAAGCTGGAAGTAGAGAAACGAATTAGGAGGCTGTTGAGTGTCCGGGAGGTGAGTGATGATAACCTGGATTTGAGTGACAGGTAGGGAATGGGAGATGTGGAGGAAGCAGATATCACACGGGCAGGCCATGCTTGTTTGTCGAAGTTCATCTAGACTGTTTTTTTCTGTTGTGTGTGTTTATTTGAAAATATTATTCCCAAAGATTTCATTAATTTAGCTATCAACATATTGTTGATGGTGAAATCTTAAAATTTATTGCATAATTATAGCAGTATTACAGAATATTGAGATAAATGTTCATCCATAATCAACTTACTCAAATTTCTTCCAGCTTATTTGCCATTATATCATCTTGCCAGTGTATAATTATAATGTAGCATTACATAATAGAATAAGATACAGTTTTCTACTTAATATGTTTTATACTCTTTATCTATATTATGCTAAAGAGTCTCCATAGTTACATGATACTGTATTGAGCAGATTTTAATGTTAATGTCACATTTATTTATTTGAGACAGGGTCTTGCTCTGTCCCCCAGGCTGGAGTGTAGTGGTGCCATCATGTCTCTCTGCATCTTTGACCTCTCAGCTCAAGTGATCCTCACATCTCAGCCTCCTGAGTAGCTGGGACTACAGGTGCACGCCATCTTTCCTGGCTCTTTTGACTTTTTTGTTGAGATGCAATCCTTACTATGTAAGCTAGACAGCTTTGAATTCCTGGGCTCAAGTGATCCTCCTGCCTCGGCCTTTCAAAGTGCTGGTATTAAATACATGCATGCGCCACCACACCTGGCCTGTTCCTACTTTTAAAATTATTTTATTTTAAATTGGTTTAAATTTATTTTAAGATACTCTAAAAAAATGTTCCAGAAGTTATTTTGCATGTTTCTCTCTCTTTTTTTTTTAAACTTTTTGATTCAATAATAATAATTCTTGATTAAATAATAATGTTTTTTGTTTGTTTTGAGACGGAGTCTCGCTCTGTTGCCCAGGCTGGAATGCAGTGGCACGATTTAGCTCATTGCAACCTTTGCCTCTCTGGTTCAAGTGATTCTTGTGCGTCAGCCTCCCGATTAGCTGGGATTACAGGCATGCACCCCTACACCCAGCTGATTTTGGTATTTTTAGTGCAGACAGGGTTTCACCATGTTGCCCAGGCTGGTCTCAAACTCCTGAGCTCAGGCATCCACTTGCCTTGGGCTGCCAAAGTGCTAGGATTACAGACATGCGCCACCATATCCAGCAAATAATAACTTCTTAATTGACAAAAAGGAAGTACAGGTTTGTACTTAAATGTAGAATTTTGCTTAATCTTGATTATTGGGCTCAGAATGTGTATACTTTCATTTTGATTGAAGTTTATAGACTTCCTTATTGAAGGAACAGAGCATATACTTACTGGCCTGCAGTCTTTATCTTATCCCACTCACATAGCAATGTGTAACTAGAGGAAAGCAATACCTGCCTTACCTTAAATATGTTGGTTTTTACAAAGATTCCTTTCTTTCAGTATCTTCTGGGAACCAGAAAATAGCTATTGTTACCTCTAAAATATACCCTCATATCCTTATTTACTGATGAAAATGGCTTATAATTGGGACTCATAGCGATTTTCTTTCATCTTTTATTTTTTTTTTGAAACACTGAAGGAGAACATTT
>NW_022437025.1:2762329-2770573 GCF_009761245.1 Sapajus apella
GCAGTGAGCTGTGATTGCACCACTGCCCTCCAGCCTCGATGGCAGAGCGAGATCCTGTTCTCCTCCCCTCAAGAAAACAATGTAATGTCAGTAGCCATATTCACAGAATTTAAAATTTGAGCCATCTTTTGCATGTTAGGTTATTAACAAACTGAGTATCTTGACATTGCGAGTACCTGCCGTTGTTTTATTAACCAGAAAGGAGATCTACTAAAGAACTTAAAAAAAAAAAAAAAAAATAGCTTTAAAGACATCAAGATGTCTTTAAAGAGTCATGTGGTCAAATGTTTAATATTTAGTTCTTTTTGGATTTGTCAGAGGACTTAATTGCTTTGTTAGATTGTTCTCTTGTTCTCTTCTTTGGAGGAGTGGCTAGGCCAAAACACACCATTGGTTAGTGGGAGGGTGGGAGGTGGCAGATCAGCCATGTGCCACTGAGGCCACAAAGAAGCCTCACAGGCCATGGTTTCAACTGTAAGTGGTCATTGCATTCTCCTGTTGAAGACTGTGTTTACCAAGCTCGTGCTCTTCATGAAACACTGTTAGATGTTGATTTGAAAACAATAATTTCTTTTATTTTGATTCTGTAGGAACTTAGAAAGATTGTACAATGAATGGTGATTCTCGTGCTGCGGTGGTGACCTCACCACCCCCAACCACAGCCCCTCACAAGGAGAGGTACTTTGACCGAGTGGATGAGAACAACCCAGAATACTTGAGGGAAAGGAACATGGCACCAGACCTTCGCCAGGACTTCAACATGATGGAGCAAAAGAAGAGGGTGTCCATGATTCTACAAAGCCCTGTAAGAAGAGAAATCTTTTCTCTGACCAAATGTTGTCTTTCCTTTTCTGATACAGGTTTTATGCCCTGTTATATGAGTGGCATCGTTCATTGATCTTATCACAGGAAATCATGTATGAGTATATGTATATGGTAGTTGAAAGAATTGAGTTTAGTTCATGTTATCAGACATCATAAATGAAAAATCTTCAGTGTCATAAAGGATAGGAAGTGTTAATTTCTCCTTTTTACTCTTGTGACTTTTCCAGAGGTTTATATATATAGGGACAATTTTTAAATTACAATTTAAAAAATACCTACCTTAGGCTGGATGTGGCAACTCACTCCTGTAATCCCAGCACTTTGGGAGGCCAAGGCAGGTGGATCACTTGAGATCAGGAGTTCAAGACCAGCCTGGCCATCCATCATGGTGAAACCCTGACTCCATTAAAAATACAAAAATCAGCCTGGCGTGGTGGCGCGTGCCTGTAATCCCAGCTACCTGGAAGGCTGAGGCAGGAGAATCGCTTAAACCTAGGAGGTAGAGGTTGCAGTGAGCCAAGATCGTGCCACTGCACTCCAGCCTGGGCAACAGAGCAAAACTCTATCTTAAAAACAAACAAAAAAACTAGCTCAGCCCTGGGCATATAGTAGGTCTTAAGAGTACCTCATTATTGGGCTGGGTTCGGTGGCTCATGCCTGTAGTCCCAGCACTTTAGGAGGCCAAGGCGGGTGGATCACAAGGTCAGGAGGTCGCGACCATCCTGGCTAACATGGTGAAACCCTGTCTCTACTAAAAACACAAAAAATTAGCTGTTACTATTGAGTTACAAGTTATATAAAGTACACAAATCTTAACTATATAGCTTGGTGAATTTTGACATAATTGTTGCTATGTGACTACCCAGATCAAATCTCAGACTTTACATTCTGGTTGAAGGAAATAAACAGTAAATAACAAGCAGAAGAGCAATGCAGAAAGCAGGATGATTAGATTCAGTGTGACTGTGGTCAAAAGGCCACTCTTTGGAGGTATGGTTTAATCTAAACTCAGTGACAGGAAGGAGCCAGTCTTTCAAGAATCAAGAGGGGGCCGGGTTTGGGTGCTTGGCTGGGTATGGTGGCTCATGCCTGTAATCCCAGCATTTTCGGAGGCCAAAGAGTGGAGCACTTGAGCCCAGGAGTTCGAGACCAGCCTGATAAAACCCTATCTCTACAAAAAATATAAAAATTAGCCAGGCGTGGTGATGTGTGCCTGTGGTACCAACTACTCAGGAGGCTGAGGTGGAAGGATCACTCAATCCCAGGAGGTTGAGGCTGCACTGAGTTGTGATCATGCCAGTGTACTCCAGCCTGGGTGACAGAGTGAGACCTTGTCTCAAAACAAGTGTTCCTGGCTGAGGGACTGGCTAACGTGAAATTCCTAGGATAGGGATAGGCTTGATGAGCCTGCAGAGGCAGAAGGCAGCCAATGTGGTTCAACCTGGGAGTGGCAGAGTGAGGTGCAGTGAGGTTGGAGAGAGAGGAGGGAGGAGATCCTGGAAGGCTGTGTATGCTGAGATTGAGAGTTTTCATTGCATTCTGTGTGTGGCAGAGTCACTGGGGGGCTGCAGACAGGGAAAGGACAAATAGAATTTTAAAGAAAATTATTCTGGGTTTGGTTTAGAGAGAAAATTGGCTGGGGCAAGAGAAAAAGCTGTCTTCCAAATGAGAGATCATAGCAGCTTGGGCAAAGGTGGTGTAGTAGAGGTAGGGAGAGGTAGATTTGTATGGCTTTCATTTTGAAGGTAGTATGAATAGGACTGGCTGATGGGTGGGGGAAAGAAGTGAAAGGGAAAAAAAGAATCAGGATAACACCTAGACTTTTGGCTTGAGCGGTTTTCCTACATAAAAACAACAAGAAGCTAAGTAAAAATGACTTGGGATAGTTAAGAAACTGGTAGCACCTAGTGTGTGCCAGGAGTGTTTGTAGGCACTGGGGATGCAGAGGTAAGAGAGTAAAGTCCCTGTCCACAGGTTGTTTAGAACATCGTAAGCGTCAAGGCTGGCCACGGCGGCTCATATCTGCAGTCCCAGTGCTTTGGGAGGCTGAGGTAGGAGGATCACTTGAGCCCAGGAGTTTGAGGCTGCAGTGAGCTATGATTGCACCACTGCGCTCCAGCCTGGGGCTTGAGGTTTTGCCAGATGGTTTGGTAGAGTTGGAGGTGTTAGCAAGAACATGATTACAATGTAGTCATTACAGTGGATCTAAGCCAGTGAGGGAGATCAGAACAGGGGAGGTAAGCCAAGGTGAGAAGGTGTTAGGGTGATGAATGGATGGAAGAAAGGGTGAGCTGGACTCTCGGAGGGGGCAGGGGGTGGTTGGAGGGCACATATTTGGCTTTGGGATTGAAGAGGGGTATGGTTACTAGGAATGAGCAAGTGTAGGGCATGACCATGGAAGTGGGAGACTGAGGTGGGTTGGATGACAGGGTCTTCGGAGGAGAGGAGGCCTGAAATCTGAGAGGTATGAAGGTATGGAGGGTCCCAAGCTGAGGGTATATGGATGTTGAACCAGCAGGAGTTATGATCAAAGTAGCACACACAAGGTCCTTAGGCTAGTGACAGCTGGCTAGAGCCAGATGTTAAGATCCAGATGGTGGCTTAGCTCTGTGCCATGTATCCTTTCTGCATGTACAGGCCTTCTGACATGCTGTTTATGTAAGGGGCCCCAGTACTGTGGTTTTCTTCTTTTTGTGTCTTCCTTACCAAGCTTTAAGTTTCTGGAAGGCAAGGACCGTATTATTTATCTGTATGTATATCCTTAGTGCCTAAAACAGCACCTGATACTTAGTAGTGTGTGTCAAATTGAGCTTTCCCTAGATCTGTATGTGGATTTTAAAACCATTGAAATAGATCCTTTGAATTTTCAGACTGAGGGTTCCTGAAGGCAAGGAACCTATTTAATTTAGCTTTTGCTTCCCCTGTAGCCAGCACTGTCTGTGATGTTCAGGCAACGCCATCTGTATCTCTTACTCTCTATCTTTTTTTTTTTTTTCTTTTGAGATGGAGTCTCATTCTGTCACCTAGGCTGGAGTACAGTGGTGTGCTCTTGGCTCACTGCAGCCTCTACCTCCCGAGTTCAAACAATTCTCCTGCCTCAGCCTCCCGAGTAGCTAGGATTACAGGCATGAGCTTTCATGCCTGGCTAATTTTTGTGTTTTTAGTAGAGACAGTTTCACTATGTTGGCCAGGCTGGTCTCGAACTCCTGACCTCAAATGATCTGCCTGCCTTGGCCTCCCAAAGTGCTGGAATTACAGGCAGGAGCCACCATGCCCAGCCCATCTTCATTTGCTCATAAATCCCTTTCTCTCACTCTCATTGCGTTGTGCATCAATAACAAAGATGGCTAAATAATCATCATGTTTTGTTTTTTTTTCTTTATTTCTTTATTTCTTGCTTGCAGTCAGAGTACCTCTCAGCTTTTCCCTTCCTTATAGCCTCATGGATGACTACAAAATATGATCTGTGACGTTGTTTATCATGGTTTGGTAAATAGAGGGTCCTCAGAGGGTTCTTGACATTCTTTTCTACCCTTAATTAGCCGCAATACATGTCTTTGTTGTGTGCTTTCCCGAGTAGGTACACTTAGACTGTCCCTCGGCAATTTCCTGCAACATGTTTTCAGCTCAAGCAATGACAAACTAGAAGCAAATTTGATGTGGATTAGCATCCAGTGAATTTATATTTTCATATTAGATATCATTTATAATTGTTTGACAAGATATTTATTTCTTCATAGGGTATGTGAAAAAATTATTTTAGTGCAGCTTGGGGAAGTTATAAATTATATCTATTGTTAAATAGATTTCTATTAAAATCACCATCAATTCTATTGGACTTTTTTTGCCTAATTTAGGATTATTTGATAAAGGATGGATGTTTAGGGTTTTTTCCACACTTAAAAGTAATTTGAAAAGTATTTTGAAGAAAGTACTGCAAAGAATAAAATAGAATATGAAAATTACTAATAATTCTATTACTAAAAGGATTACAGTGAACATTTTGACGTATTTACCATTTTCTTTGAGATGAAGTCTTGCTCTGTCACCCAGGCTGGAGTGCAATGGCACAATCTCGGCTCATTGCAACCTCTGCCTCCTGGGTTCAAGCAATTCACCTGTCTCAGCTTCCCAAGTAGCTAGGATTTCAGGCACCTACTACTATGCCTGGCTAATTTTTTGTATTTTTAGTAGATATGGGGTTTCACCATGTTGGCCAGGCTGGTTTCAAACTCCTGAACTCGGGTGATCTACCTGCCTCGGCCTCCCAAAGTGCTGGGATTACAGGTGTGAGCCACTGCACCTGGCTGATGGATTTACTTTCAATCTTTTTCTATGTTTAGGTGTGTATTTGCTCAATAAGAACTGGTTATATTGCTTGATAACTTTGTCACTCAAGAGAAAGTTTATGCCATTTAATTTTTTTTAGCTTTTCATGTTGAATTCCCAGTGTATTTAATCAGCCCTCTGTTGATTGAAATGTAGCATATTTTTCCCTTTTATCAATAGTGGTAGAAAATGAATGTCTTTGAGCACTTTCTTGATGTTTCCATAAAATAGATTCCTAGGAATAGAATTCCTGTTCAGAGTTTTAAGCTTTTATTGTATTACATTACTTTCTAGAAAAGAATGTGCCAGTTTATACTCCCAGCAGTAATGTGTGAGAATATCTGCTTGCCTTTCCAGCACTGGATGAAAACAAAAAATTGGTCTGTGTGATTGCTACCCCAGACCCCCTGCCCAAGGAACAGAAAATAAATAGTATCTCACTGTTTTAATATTTTTTTATTAGGCTTTCTGTGAAGAATTGGAATCAATGATACAGGAGCAATTTAAGAAGGGGAAGAACCCCACAGGCCTTTTGGCATTACAGCAGATTGCAGATTTTATGACCACGAATGTACCAAATGTCTACCCAGCAGCTCCGCAAGGAGGGATGGCTGCCTTAAACATGAGTGAGTAGTTCCTGATTTTTAATACATGCTCTGTAGTTTTCAGGTAAAATTTCCTGAAGATTGCTCACATGAAATAAAAGGGCATGTAATAGTGTAACGTACAGAGTTGAGTATTTGGAAAATTAATATGTTTTCGTTAGTCATAGTAAAAGACAGGCTGTATTCTTGAAATCGTCTTGAATGTCGGCGACTCTTCTTAGCCAGTGAGACTGTTATTTCTGAGGCAGATGACCAACCTCTATGTGGATTAAAATAATCAGTAATAATAGTGCTTGTGGAGTAGCACAACAGTTTTGCCTGGCCAGCATTTCTTCCCTACCATTCCTCACTGCTGCTTCCCAACTAGTGAGAAAGAGAAACTCCAAAAGAAAAGCCAGAGGAAAAATGTTGGATGGGTGAATGTGAGCAAAGAATGGTCAGCTGGGCAAGAATTGAGCTTTGCTATGACAGTTGAGTTTGTAAATGTTAACATGATGAGGTGGAGCCCAGGATGACTCAGGCATCAACTAATCTGACCCATATTGTATCTTGGATCAGTCTCTGATGGGTCCGGTTGGATAGTCAAATCTGATTGCCCAAAATAAGATACTGGTTTTTGTTACATCTGCTGACATTTGCTATTTACCTGTCTGCTCTGTGGGATTCTTAGAAGTTGAATAGCATTCACCTGATCTAATTAATGTCTATAGAATATTAAGAATCACATTTAATCCATAGCTCAAACCTCCACCCTGAAATCACATGGCCACCACCAGTAAAGGTTTCATACGTTTTGTTGAGATTCTCTTGGGGTGGCTGGCAAAATATTAGGAAAGTTATAAATTAGTCTCAAACCTTTTGGAAGGCCAAAAGGTTTTGTTGGGACAGGCTGAAGGCAGTGGGTCCATTACATTAGGGAAAAGATAGGAACGATAAGAGGCTTTCCCAGTTAAGTCTGTTTACCCCACATCCCTTTGTCTCTACTCTGTTTACTCATGTAAACTTTGTGCTGAATGGTCCTCTCAGGGGGAAATCAAAGGGGAATTACTCGTTAACAGTGTTTACTCTGGGCCCTGAAACCTAAAGCTTTTATCATTTGCAAAACCACTCTTTTAACCATGTTAATTATCCACAAGCATATTAACTTAAAACCTCTGTTATGAAAACTGTACTGAAAAAATGTGAGAATGGAACAGGGGGTCTTGGTTGATTGGCTGCAGTCACCCTCTAAAAGCAGCCAACAACCATCCCTAGCCCACCTGAATCACTGAAATAGGTGTGAGAGTGCATTTATTCATCCGTAGTTAAGTCAGGGTCTGCAGAACAAAACTCTGCAGGTGGTAATCAGTGTCTCAGGTGTATCATCTCTCCTGGTTAAACCCCCATTCCTGGGAGTTACTCTTTAACTAAAAAAAAAGTTACTAATTGTACTCATAATTGTCTTATGTTATTTGTTAATCCTAAAATGCAAAGCCAGAATAAAAGCAAAAACCACCCTGCCTAACAAACCCATGGCTAAATGCATCAGTGGCTGGCAAACAACAAAGGCTAATGTTGTTAAAAGTGGATTCTTTTTTTTTTTTTTTTTTTTTTTTTTTTTGAGACAGTGTCTCAGTCTGTCTCCCAGGCTGGAGTGTAGTGGCTTGATCTTGGCTCCCTGCAAACCTCCACCTCTCAGGTTCAAGCTGTTCTCATGCCTTAGCATCCTGAGTAGCTGAGATTACAGGCACACGCCACCACACCTGGCTAATTTTTGTGTTTTTAGTAGAGGTGGGTTTCACCATGTTGGCCAGGCTGAACTCAAACTCCTGACTTCAAGTGATCCACTTGCCTCAGCCTCCCTAAGTGTTGGGATTACGGACATGAGCCACCACACCTGGCCCATTTCTTCTGTATTAGCAAGAATATTCTGTAAGGAGAAACTTCCCTTCAGTTCTTTTGGTTACCTGGTGGTACAGTTTTTGTAGGAAAGGCAGGATCCCTTTCCGAAATAATAAGTTGGTTTCCAGTCATCCTTTAGTGATGAACAATTAGTTTTTTTGGTATCATTTGAATTTATGATTTAAACATAGTCGGTGTGTTTCACATCATTGCAGTTATTATCCGGATTTGTTGAGAGCTTTCCTTCTGAATATTGAATTTTGTGAAATGCTTCTTACCCGTTTGTTAAAATAATCACCTAGTTTTTCTTCTTTAGTTTGATATGGTGAATTATGTTTATTGGATTTTGTTTTGTTTCGTATATTTATTTATTTAGAGATAAGGTCTTGCTCTTTCACCCATGCTGGAGTACAGTAGCATAGTCACAGCTCACTACAACCTTGAAGTCCTGGGCTTAAGGGATCCTCCACACCTGGCTAATCTTCCCTCCCCTCCCCTCCCCTCCCCTCCCCTCCCCTCCCTCTCTCCCTCCCTCTCCCTCCCTCTCCCTCCCTCTCTCTCCCTCTCCTTCCTTCTCCCTCCCTCTCCCTCCCTCCCTCTCTCT